>NW_024366882.1:143979-324760 GCF_014805655.1 Passer montanus | reverse complement strand
TATATAACTCATTTTCACCAAGTGGGAGTTCTAGGCTCTTTATGACTTCTTTTTAATCTTATATTTTAAATAGGAAAGTAGTTTTAATGGAGAACTGGGATTCTTGGCTAACAGTGGATGAGGAGGAATAGAGCACCCAGAGGGGCTGGTAAGATGGCAATGCAGGGAGCAAACACACGTTCCATCCCAGAGGATCAATCACTGGCAGTAATTCTGGGGACTTAGGAGCAGTAAAGTGTCTCCTGAGACCTTCATGAAAATTACAGGAATCTCCTGTTATTTGGGCAGCGGCATTAACATGTACAGCATTACACATGTGTACAAAGAGACACAGGACCCAATCTACAGTTAATCCTGCCCCAGGGCAGGGAGAGGAGCTGGTTGCCCTCCAGGCTCAGCAGGAGGGACTGGTGGGGTGTTGTAGACCCTTGTCAACACTTGCTGTGTGCCAAAGGCATGGCCAGCCTACCACGCCAGGACATGGCAGGTGTCCTGCTGCTGGGACAGCACTTCACTCTGCCATTTGGTTTAACCTTGGAGGCAGAGGCAGCCCCATGTTCAACAGAGAAAAGTCTATAGCAACAGCTTCTGCAGTAAAGAAAGATTTCAAATAATAAATAACTTCTGCAAATTGTGTGCCATTTCAGTGGTGCTCTGCTTGGTAATTTACACCAGGTACTGCTCACAGGGTGATGAAAGATTAACAGCTGCAGTTTACTGAGGCCAGTCCTCAGGATGTGTCTATTTGCCTCTCCAGACACCAGCAGTGGCGTAACTAGGGAAAATGACATTGTTCCTCCAGAACAGTCAACATGTTTTTGTTTTTCAGTGTATCTATGTCAGCCTTGACTTCAGAGTCTCAGTGCACAACACTGTCCCTTTCTAATACCATCTGACAACTGGATCTGCAGACAAAGCTGGCTTTTTGCCATTAGTACAATGAAAGTATATGAAGTTCCCTTTATTCTCCATTTTTCATGGGGAAAAAAAAAAGTTTTGAAATAGTCAAGGATAAGTAGCTAAGGGAAGAAGAGGAAAGTAATCCCAAAGAGTATTCCAAACTGTATTGTTTAAACTTACATTTCCTTGACATGAAAACCCAGAAAAAAACCCATTGAGCTAGTTTTCTTTACTGACAGCCTAATATTGATTTTAGGTTAATTCTCTATATGTAAATGAAGTAATTAAAATCTCCTGTTCATTGCAATTAGTCTTTTATTGTATTTTTCTAATAAACCAAGCCTTTGAGTCTGGCAAGAGTAAGAGGTGATGGATAGGAAGATGAAGGAGTTTTATGCTTCACTAAAGTATCTCAAACAAACTGAGGTACAATGAGATCCAACTATAAATCCTCAGCCACATCTCAAAGGAGTATGATCTAAATTAGTTTAGCAGCTCTTTTTCCATCCACAAATTTTGCTTCTACCTTTCTTTCACCTTTCCCTTCAACCTTAAGAAATATAAAATGTTGCACAAGATTTCAGTTGCAGTAATTCTTTGGACCAAAAGAGGTGGTGGATGCTAAACAATCAAGACACAAGACAGTGGGACTGAACCAATAGCCTTGCTAGGAAAAGTTTCTTCTTCTGAAAATGTCTGGAATGTTCTCAGTTCAAAGCAGGGTGAGATACTGATGTATTAAGCAGTCAAAAAAAATCAGGAAGGGGAGAAATGAAAGTGGATTCTGTCATAGCAGAAAGGACATTTTCAATCAAATCATAATGTTATGACATATCAATGTCAAAATGAAAACTTTGTTTCACTTCATCTAATTGAAATATTGTAACATCTCATCAATTTGTCATCCTCCCTTTGAAAAAGTCTGGTTCCGTGAAACTCAGATTTGCCAACTAGAAAATGTATTAGATAAAAGTGTTGAAGTAGCTACCTGCACCACTGCTCAGACCTGTGGCTTGCCCTGAGCACAGCTTCACATGGCACTGGTGCCTGTAACCTTCAGATTGTTTCAGTTCTCATGGGCCTGCTTAAACTGCGAGCTTAAAACAGGCTCTTGCACTTTTGCAGCATCTTTTGTCCTAACATTCCTCATAAATGACACACTGAAATGCATCCCTGCTGGATGGAACATGACAGTAAAGCATACTTTCATCTATGGAGTGGTCACTGGTACCTTCTCAGGCCATCTGAAGTGCCAGCTGATCAGAAACATGTTGAACATTTATGTAAGCTGGGACAACAGGGCATCTGTTTTCATCATACCCAGGATAATATAATTATATGCTGTGAATATGTGGCATTCTATTTGTGTCTCTTACTAAACCCAAGGCTGCCTGTAAAACGAATGGAGCCTGTGTTAATATTGTATGACACAGAACATTAACGACAGAGAGAACAATTTCAGTGTATCCTATACAGACTGATTTGGAGATAAAGTTCTCAAAAGCCAGTCTGGCAAATACAACATCCTTTTAGTGTGTATTGTAAAAGGGCAATAAATTACAAACATCAATATGGATAGTAGAAATCGGAGCCTGTGGGGCAATCTTGTACTGAATTAAAACAAATATCTCCTTGACTACAGCTGAGGGAAACAGCAGTGGCATCATATTTCATTTTAATAGACTGCAGAGAGGTTTGCCTGGGGAGAAATCAAAGTGACTTGATTATCCCATCGTGTTAACTAACATCTTTTCACACTCAGACTTTGTCCCTAAACCAATTTAAAACCCTGCCATAAGAGGCTTTCAAAACGGAGATCTGGGCTAAAAAGCATTCAGAATAACCCCTCTGCTTTCACCCTTCATCCCATGGTGATACAAACAGAGCCCAGGTAGCTTTAGATTCTGTAGCAGAAAGAGGGCAGAGGAAAGGCAGTAAAACAAGGTATATTAATGCAGGCCCTGGTGCTGGCAGCCTGAATTCAATCAAAATTCTATTGCTCGGGATCCTGTGAGGACCTGGCTGCAGAGCTTGACCAAGGTTTTGTCCAAAACCCTGCAATATTTTTGACTAAAGCTCTCCACCACCTCCTCCCAATGCTTTTGTTTTGTGTCTTCTGACTTCCCTTGCCCTCTAGGCCAATTGCAAACCCAGAGCAGAAAATGGACTTAGGCAACCTCTCTGCTGCTCATCTGCCTGCTGCACAGATAAACCACTCCGCCTTGTAGTTCTCAGTGTGGCTGACATTCACAAGGTACTGTAGCCACACTGGCTGGGCTGCTTTCTCCAGGGCCTGATGGACCTTTGCAGCAGGAGCAAAGGAAGAACTCTGCTTCCCCTCTGTGCTCAGCTGGCCATCAGAAGCAGATATCCATGCAGGAGCAGCTCACTGCTCTTCAGTGGAACTCCCCATGCCATTCAGTTTTGATGCATTTGTACAGCAAAACCCAGGGAGGAGTTTTGTGATGATGAGAAGCAGTAAAAAAGATATTGCTAAAAAAAATTAGCATTTGACAATCAGTTTTAGAGAATGAAAGACAAGTGTTATGGCTTGATATTTCCCTTCAAGAGGGAAAAAGAAATAAGGAGAGAGAAAGCTTGACACTCTCAGACACTGAGATTTTTCCTACCCTGCAATCTAAAACTAAAAAAATGAGCTTCTTCTCACAAATTAACATCTTCACTTGTCTATTTTTTCCCCGAGAAAAACTTCACTTTGCCTTTTTCAGACAGCTCGGCTCCTTTTGCCACCTGCAGCAGGGAAGGCCAAATGCATGGCTAGTCCTGACTCTGAGGGAGCAGGCGGGAGCCAGGGCACAGGTGGCTCCTCCATGCCACATCCTGTCAGCTCATGTACAGAAAAGACAGAATATGCCAGCTTCCATCACCATCTTTCTATACATCTATTTTGGTTCTTATGCAGCACTCATAACCATGACAACTGCCTGCCCAAACTACCAGACATATGCAGAAGCTGTCTGGTTGTCTTGGCAGCGATGTTCCCAAAGAGGAGATCAAGAAGGAAGGAGAGCCCAGGCTGAACTCCCCAAAATGCCCTGCACACCTCAGCCCATTTAATGAGGAAAGTGAGTGGAAACAGCTCTGCTTTCCCCACTGAAGTTATCCCACTGCAACATTGGGTGCCTGTGGCAAGAAGCAAGTCATGAGCTACTGTCACAGCAAAGCACTTCCAACACTTTTGTGCAGCCTTAGTTCGGCTTATCACCATGACCAGGATGACTCATGGAATCTCCTTCTTGCAGAATGTTTCAGAAAATATGGGAGCAGGCCAGGACCAAGGTCTCTTGACAGTAACTAGAAATGGGGATGTACCCTATATCAGGACTCATCCTGATCTCTGGCAGTTAGTGAATGCCTTAAAGCTCAAATTGTTTTCATAGTATCTCATGTTAAGTCACTGAGGAGTCCATAGCTCTTTCTTACTCCAGCTCGTAAGCTGAAGATGGACTTGCAGAAGAGCCTGAAACTTTCTCCCTGCAGCCTTAGGCAGCTCCACAACTGCTGAAAACTCACAGTCCCTTCTCTTTGCCACAGCCATTGCCCCTCTTCTACTACCACATTTTCACACAGATCCTGTTGGAACACCAAAACTCATATTAAGTCAATGCTTCCTATAACAAGGCAGAACAAAGGCAACTCAAACTATCGAGAAACTGAGCGAGGAAGGTTGTAAATGACTAGGAGGGATAAACTTGTTTTGTCCCACACTTTCTCTTCCATCTATTTGGCATGAATATGCTAAACTGACATATGGGCTCCAGAACTAATTGGTTCAATACACTTGAGAAGAGGACATAGGTATGCAGGAAGACACCTGTTGGGGATGGATTTCTTCTACTCCTGGCACCATCACTGAGAGAAGTGACAAATTCTATCTTGCAAGCCTTAGATGGACTTGATAAATGGCCTGGAGTTGTTATCCTGGATGTTCTCAGTTAGATTTGCTGGCACAGGCTATGCTGTCAGGGAGGACATTTTAGAAAATGGGATGGTGATCCATCAGTTTGGCACTGCCACAAATTTTGCTCAAATCTGAGCTGGGAGGTGGAAGAGTGGGCCAGGCAACGAGGCTGAGGTGTGACAGTGCTGGGACTACCCGCACACAGCACGGGTTTTGCTGCACACACATCCTGGGAGCTGCTTTCCACTCTGTGATTACGTTCAGACCCTTCTGAATACAGAACAGACCCAGGGCATTAAGTACCAGGGTACTCCTGGTGTTCTGCACTCTCTTAGGTCCCATTTATCTAATGGTGTTCATCCGTGCAGTGCTGATGCCTCAGAATTACATTGCATTACCGAATTTTGCTGTTGTAGGTGAAACTATTATTAAGGTTGTCTGACAAATCCCGTGATAACACCGTTTTCACACGCTTATAACTTTGCCAAGTTTTAACCATTAAACTGATAATTTCAACTATTTCAAGAGGAATTCACCTGGAAACTTTCAGCGATGACAGCTCAGACATTTACAGGAAAAATATAAGAAAAATATGTTAATTCCGGTGAAGTTTTCCTGCAGAAACATCCCTCATCCTCATTCTTCAGAGTAAAGAATATTCACCCAAGCTTTAGCTAAGCTGATGATCTGTGAAAATGAGCAGTTCACACATGAGTACAGGGGAGATGTGCTATAGTTCAAGAGCTGTTATTTCCTACTGATTCTGTCCAAACTGAATGCATTCCAGTGAACAAATTCCTGGCAATTTCAACTCTGGATGGTTACAGGCTGTGCCAGGACTGCTTTGAATTGACAGCAGAGAGATTTCTTTTCATCTATCTTCTCTGCTGGATCCTGACAAAATGGATGAGTTGGCCAATTTGAATACAAATGAGAGAAAGTTGGACCACCAACCAGAGAGACAAAAGGAAATGTGGGAAAAGGAAGAAGGCAGGATGCAAGCTGGGACTGAATGGGCACGGATCAATAAAAGGAGACTAAGATTATTCAGTTTCAGAGAGTAAGCTGAAAGAAGAATTAGTACAGACTCGTAAGGACAAGAAACCAGACCAGTGGGCAGGCAGGGCTGTGCTGGAAGGGAAGACCATTGTCTCCCTTACTCCATGGACCACTGATGCTTTCCATGAACTGGAGCGCTTTCCCCAGGAGACACCTGAACAGCCCCATCCCAATACACCCTTCTTTCTGCCTGGTGCTCCTGGGGACTTGTTCCAACTCATGATCCACTGGATATTTATTTACATAAAATGGAATCGTGCAATCTAAGTACCAGGTCCCAAACTCTGCTGTTTCACAGGATCTGCTTGGAGATGCAAGTCTGGTGCTCTCAATAAACAAGCATCTACCTTGTCCTGGTAATGAGCAACCCAGCAAGCAGGGGAACACTCTCATATGCTTCTCCTCAAGATTTTGGTTTTAAGCTAGTCTTGTAAAATCTTTTTCCATGTCAGGTAAAAGAAGAAATGCAGTGTGAATTCTCCTCAATTCACAGAACAGCAACAGATAAGGAAGACGAGAGCAACACATCTTTAAAATTAATATCTATTCACCTTCAAGAATGACAGTGAGCCCTTACACAAGCTTCTGGGGAGGAAGTCCAGAATGTCCAATACACATTGTTTGTCTACCCATAAAAGTAAGCCAGGACAGAGCCCATCACTCCTGCTCACAATTCAGGACCTTACCAAGGGAACATCACTACAAACAGCTTCCTCTGGCACAGCAAATTTTGCCATCCAGCCCCTTACACACTCTCAACACAGAAATGAACTGCAGATTACTCCCAGCTGAGCTCGACATCATGTTTTCTGCATTTTCTCTCTTCCCTGGCTCTTTTCCTACACAATTAACTCGCCAGGTGGATATATTAGCACGAGGAAGGAAAACAAACCAAGCTGACTTAAGTACAGTAAGTAGAGCAGGAAATCGGTACCCATAAGCTCAGCAACTTGCAGAATATTAATCACCAAGCCACAAGTGAGACAAAAACATCATAAACATCTGCATTTGTCAGCAAAGAGTGAGGGAGCCACAGAAGACGCAGAGAGATGAGCAGCAGATTAACTACATTTAGCTTTGGGAAAAATGAAGCACTGCTCTTGGCAAAGATGTGCCACGGGCACAAAGGGCACTTGCTAGGCACCCAGGTGTGTCCAGGAGATAGCCAGGGCATGGCTGGAAAAAGCCCCTTAGTGATACCTGTGTTTAACCACAGGAAAACAACTTCAGCCATTTACAGAGGCTTCCACTGCAGTGGCATTTGGCAGCACCATGATCCATGCTTTATAATTTCCTTGCTTTTGCCTGTTCTAATTCACAGGCAGCACCCTAAAGAGGCACATTTATAAACACTTCTGCAATTTTCCAAGGGAATACTTACAGGGTTTTGGTCATTTATAATTTGCTTCTCTCAATGTCATTAATAAATTACTTCCATTTAAAAACCAATCTCACCATAACTGGACTTTTGGCAATAAAAAATGACTGTTCTAAGATGGAGGTAAATTACTAGAGGGAAAGTACCCTCCTGGTCCACCGCTGCCCTGTTCCTGGCAATATCTCATCATCTCTTTCACAAGTTCATCAAGTTTCACTTTTAAATGAGTTATTGGATTGGATTCACTGCCAGGCTGTGACCATTTGTTCTTGTGCCAGCTTTGGCCTTCAGCATAAACACTGCTGGTATTTACCCCCTCGTGGCAATTTATACAGTAATTATAATGCATTTTCATCTTCCATTTTGCTGGGGACTAAACAAATCAGTTGAAAGCACATCATATGAAAAGATTCTGAACTTGCTCAGCTCAACCTTTTTTAATACAACTAATTCACACACAAATAAGACTGAGTGTCTGTGGTGATTTTTTTAGCATTTCAGTATGTGTTCAACTCTCTATGGCTGATCTGTGCCTATTACAACTTGTGTGGTTATTTGGCATTTTCTGGGTTGCATTCCCTTACTGGTGCACAGTTTCACAGCAAACTTAAGACTGCAAATTCTTATTACTAGACCAAATTCTTTAATATTTACATAACACAACAACTTCTTGTGTCACTGATGCTTCACCAACTCCAGCACCCCAGAATTACTCCAGTGTTTCCTACACAATGCTCCAGCTGCCCACTGCAGTGACAGCATCTCCCAGACCTGGCTTTCCACGTGCTTCCCTCAGTTAAACTTCAGCAGCTTTGCAGCCAGGACAGGCTCAGCCTGCAGCACAACCTGTTGTCAGCTCCACTGCAGGGATCCTCCCTCCCCTTGCAGTCCTCTCTTCTGCCAATCCTGCCCTTCCCAACTGCACTAGTAACACGCGTGGCACGACAGCAAATGCTCACTGAAATCCAGACAAATCAGATTTACTGCGTTCCCCCTGTCTAGGAGACCAGTAACAGAATAATCTGCACAATCTACCTTTATTAAACTCAGGTTACATTTTATCTCATTATCTCCATCATTTGAAATGATTCTTCCCTTTCTAGATTACACGGAAGCCAAAAGGATGAGCTTCTACATGTCCATAATGTTTATTTTGCAAAATTTCCCATATTCCACAGTAGGAAGGACTTTTCCACATAGCCTTCATAAAATGAGCAGATGTCTGTGTGTCAACAGACTCGCCATTTGGGATGTCACATCCTTCAGCAGTCTGGGGCACCATTTCCTACTAAGATGCAATTGCTTCATTCTGTTTCCTAAACACTCACTTTCTCCATCCTCTCTGGCAACAGATTAAAGGATGAAGAGCACCATTCCTTCATTTTATATACTCATGGCTAAACAGCATTCCACTAATTGTTTTCATTTCTTCATTGTTTTTCCTCTTTTTTTTTTTTTTGATGGTCATCTCACTCCTCTCCATATTGGTAATTCTCATTTCTCCCTTATGCTTTCTAACTAAAGAGCAGTACCTTTCCTCACTGAATCATATTTTGCATTTTTGTGGACTTCCTGCCCACAAATATCTCATTTTTTACCTTTGTGGGTTTTTCTGGATTGTTTTATATTATTATTATCATTGTTATTATTATGGGTTGTTGCTTGTTTAAAAAAATCTCTTAGACAAAATGCCTTCCCTAGCCGACTTCTCCTAGGTCTGGCATATTAATTATACAGCTTTTTACCTCTCTCACAAAGAAAAAAAAATTAAAAAAATCCAGGCCACTTTTGTATTCAAGTCCAGAGTTTTACAGCCTAGTTTGCCTCTATAACTAGTTTTCTTCACTTTTATAAAATAATAAATCTTAGTTACAGTTGAATGTTTAGCCTTCCATCTAATTTAAATTGAAACAACTCACGGTCTCTCAGCTGAAGGTCACTTTCTATGTCTAAGACTTCTATAATAATCTCAATACTTTGCAAATCTGCACTGCTTTTTCTGAGTTTAATAACTATTTGGGAAAGAAATCCATGAATTATCACATCCTGGTAAATCTGTGCCCAGCATTACGAGCAGTATTTGTTCTCCAACATCTATTCAGAAAATGAAAATCTTTCAAAATGACATAATTTCTGATAGTTTTTATCTCACCAATAATGTGGCTGAGATTTGTGGGTCTCAAATATGCCTTAATACAATGAAACACTTTTTTCTTTGTGTGATTGAGTTTAACCTAGAATAATTTCATCACAAAATTACAGCCAAATCTCATTAAAGCAGGCTGACTACATATCTCTGCACCTCTGCCTTCAGCAGAGCTCATTTGAAAAAAATTCAGACAGGCTGTATCCTGCTTATTCCTGCTGAAAGAGGGAATTATTTTCCCAGTTAATTCCAATTAAAATAATTAAATCATGCAAGCTGTTATGCCCTAGCAAAGTTCTGTATGCAGAAGTGTTACTGGTACCTTTGGCTGCTAAAACTGGGAATGGAACTGCCAGGAGGGAGAGGTGTCCACCCTGTGACAGAAATCCCTGTGTGTTCCTATGCAGAAGTGTTACTGGTACCTTTGGCTGCTAAAACTGGGAATGGAACAGTGCTGCCAGGAGCAGAGGGCGAGGTGTCCACCCTGTGACAGAAACCCCCGTGTGTTCCCGCTGCTGGAAGCCTGCTCTGAGGCTCGGGGTGAGGATTCCTGCTCCACGGCAGGGCACTGATGCTGGAGCAAAGCACTCAGCATCCCCTTCTCCCCCAGTGCTCTGCACAGCCCACTCCCATCACGCCGACAGAGATTCAGACTGCCTCGCCCAGAGCTGTGGTGAGTAATTCTCACTTTTCCCTGGTGAAAATAGAGCTGGGCTTGTCCGTTCTGCCTTGCCAGGGAGATGAAGAAAGGAGGTGCTGAGGCATCAGCCTGAAACACGCTGCTGCATCTGTGCTGATGGGCTGCTGACAGGCTGGGACAAATCCTTGTGCACATCCCTCCTGCTTTTTTCAGGTTCCCTTGTGCCCTAAACAGAGAAACCTTGTCCCCCAAAGAGGAGCAGGGGGTGTTCACAGAGCAGCCTCTGCTGCCTCAAGCACCATGACGCTTTCCCAAGAAAATAAGTGGCACAGGAGTCATTTCACACCAGGCAGCAATTGAGGGGAAGAGTTAAAACCCCTGATAAATGGAGGCCACAGAGCCTGCACAGAGCAGGCACAAGGAGATGCTCATGACCTCCAGCCACAAACAGAGCAAGAGGAAAACAACCACATTCCCCTCCCTCCCACAATGAAGTCCAAGAGTCAAAAGTCAGGAATACAGCACATGCTGTTCCTCTAATGAGCTGGGAAAACATAAATATGGCTCGTCTACAAGCTCCTTTAAGTAGTAAATTTTAAGATCAGATACACCTGTCTTAGACATCAATAATTAATCCAAAATCCAGCAGACTAGAACACATGCAGCACAAACCAGAGACAGTGCTTCCAGGAAAACCCAACAGGTACAAAAGCTGGGTTAAAACAATACTGTCATTGCTGAAATGAAAAGCTGCCAAGAGATCAGAGAATGGAGCTAGGACGGAAATGCTGCCAGCATCCCTCTTGCAGGATTGCTGCAGGCTCTCATCAGACCTGTGACTGGACTTTACAGCAAATCCCACCTTCTTTTTCCAGTGAAGATTCTTAAGAAGCCTCAGGGCATTTCACTTAAGCACTTTATACTAACAGTTAATTTGTGAGACAGACAGTTAATTAACACACACTCGGTAGACAATAAAAGCTTTCTCCAGCTTCCAAATTACTTGTTCTTTGCAAATGAGAGGGCTTTTTCTTCTGTCACAGCAAAAATGTCCCTTTTACAGGGGTATCAAAAGAGAGGGTACTACTAAGCCCTATCTTCCCACCCTTGGTTATGGACCAGGTCAAGGGACACATCCCTGCAGTGCGAGGACAGGGATTTCCATCACGTACCTGTATTTATATTCACTACACACCTGGAAAGCTCCATTTTCCAGCTAAAGTCACGGAACCAGTGCACTTCCATCACCAGGTTGGAACTTTCTACGTAATTTGCAGCGTTTTATGTTCATTGCTGGTTTCCTGAAAACATCCCCCTTCTTAGCCAGTACAGCACATTACATGCCCAATTTTCTCCCTTAACAAACGCCAAAACCTTTTCCTCTCTTAACATATCCCCTCTAACTCAACCCTCAGCCCCAGAATTGTTTCTGTTGCCCTTCTCTGAATTCCTTCCAATCTCTGAGTCATAAAGGAGGATTTATTGGACAAAAGAACCACTTTTAATAATGCCTTCTGCTGTATAATTTCACTGCTGAAACTAACTCAGGCACCTTCTGTCCTGTTGGATTGTGGCTTGGAACAATCCATGACAGCACGTCTGGAGGAATTCTGCTGAAAAAACTCACAGTAGCAAAAATGTCAGATACAAAACGAGAGGCAACACCCATAGGGAGAACATGGGTGACAGGGGGAACCTGTCAGAGGAAAAGCAGGGAGACAGCACTGCTGCCTTTAGTACCTTTTGCTCTGTTTGTGGTCACAGGTCTATACACAGAAGTTAAATAATTGCAAGCCCTCAGCCTGTGACCCCTGCTCTCCTCCAACTACGTGAACAAGTAGGAACAAACCTCAAATTGTAATAAAAACTCACAGATGGTTTCTGGAAACCTTTTAATTAACACTGCAGTTTCCAAATGGAACAAGACAATCTCTCTCCCTTCTCACTGAGTAAGAGCAATAAAGAGCTGCCTTTAAAGGTGGATCATCGAGGATGTTATCGTGTCCTTCTGAAACAAGAGTGCAAATTAAGTGGCAACACTTTTATTACCAATGATTGCAGGGTCATCTCAGATCTTCTGGAGTGTCTGAGAGAAGGGCTGGTGCACACCAAGGGAAGCAATGCACAAAGGAACATGTTACTTGTGGAAACAGCGAGTATTGTCCAAGAAACGGGAATGCTGCACAGACTGCATTGGGCAGCAGGCAGCTGTACTAACTCCTGGGCCACACACCCCTGGCAAAAAACATTTCTCACCACAAAGGAACTCGTTTCTCTCCCATTCAGTCTGTTCAGACTGAGTTTCTATCCTGGCAATAATGACTAATAGCCCTTGTCAGCAGTGACTGATAACATGTCCTGGATGCAGACATCAGCCAAGAGGTGGAGATTTATTAGGGTGGTATTGAGTTGGACAGAGAGGAATCTGCATGTGGAGGTGATAGGTTTTGCATGACATAACGAATCTCTTCCACAACCCACCTTCTCATGCCCAAGTCTTCTCTGTCCTTCCTGTCACTTTCCTCCTACTTCTCACAAAGGAAACTATTAACACAAATGCAAGCATGCAAAATTTTTGGGGGCAGGAGATTTTTTTTATTGTTGTTTTTTAATGGCAACCAGATTGTTCCTTCAAAACAACCAGGACTTCCAGCAAGTTAATAGCTCCAGTCTATATCTGAGTGCTTTATTAAAATTGCTGTGCCTCCCTCTTTTTTTAATCACCTAAAGGCTGGTGCTGCAATACAAAAGACATTCATGTAGCATAATGCAGAAAGAGGTCTGTTTGCTCCTGAGACTCTGAGGACTGATTATTAACTCTCTTTTTGATTTCTGGCTTCCCTGCTAAGTTTTAGTGGTCTTTGCAGATGGCTCTGAACCTTTCTGCTGGAATATTTATGCACTAACTTATTGTAGCAGGTTGCTCTGCTGCTGCACTTCTTTCCCCAGGTCTGATCTCGGCAACACATTTGCATTTGCACTTTAAAGACATCTAAAGACATTGGATGGCTTTATTCTACTCTGTGGTCCTCTAGTTTCCAAAGCCAGGAAGCCACTTCAGCTGAGTCTTCCAAACCATCTCCAGAGACATCTGCAGAGACCACTAAAATACACCAGGGATGCCAGGAATTAAAAAGGGAGGAAATCCCTCCAAGGAGGGAAACTCCACAACCTCCCTGAGTAACCTGTGCCTGTGCTGAGCCACCCTCACAGTAAAATAACATTCATTTCCTGGTGTTCAGACAGAATCTCCTGTGCTTAATTTTTTGCCCACTGCCTCCAGACCTGGAGCCAGCTGAAAAATTCAGCTCTGCCCATAAAGTTTGCCTCATTGTCTCCTAGGCCACTGGGCTAATGCCCCCAGCACATATGCCATGGAGAGATAAATCTGTATGAAACATGATGAGCTAGGAAAGATAGTTCAATAGCTAAGGCAGGAGAGCAATGAGTTTTCACCACAAATTCTCAGGTCTTCCAAAGACCTTTTTTATCCCACTGCTCCTAGACCCTCTTGAACATAGGTTTCCTTCTGCCAGGGGTCCTTCTAGATGAGTATTTTGTTGCTGGTAGGGATCAGTACTGGCTATCCTGGTGAAAAGTTTAAGAACACAGCTGACAGCCCTGAATCTCCAGCAATCTTTACAGCCATCACATATTATATGAAGAATACTTTTTTCTCTGTTTTAAACTTGCTAATACTCTCCTGGAAAATGGCAGAGATAGTTCAGACATTGAGATTCACCCTCCTCTGAGGCTTCTCAGTGGGGCTGTGCTTCCAAGGACTCACCTTGATGCTTGAACTCATCTCCTCCTCTCTCTTGTTTGCACACCAACCTTCAAGACACTTTCACTGTCTCTAGGACCTGCTTTGCCCCACTATCTGCCTAGACCTAATTAGTTCCCTATTTGCTCTGCTCTGTCACATCACATGAAACTTTGCAGGTCTCTTCCAAACTGCTGTGAGAGGACAAGCAGTCACTCAGAATACACCATCCTCCGTACAGGATGGATGAAAACCCTCCAGTCCTGGCTCAATCGTGTCATTAAAATATTGCTCTAGGTAAAAATGACTCAACCAGTTTTGACAGGGGCCTCACAACTTGTTTTCCGCAGAACAGGAGGGTTCAGTCACACTTTCCATCTTACAACTGCTTTCTCAAATACATCTGCAAGTATTCTAACAATAAGGGTGATGGGATATCCTTAGCAGAAAAGGGACAGACTGACAAAGCTACAGAGGTGCCGTTTGTCTGGGCAATGAAGGTGATCTAAAAAAACCCAAAAAAAAAAAAAATGAAAACATGAAAATAATTGAACGTCAGAACTTCATTAGGAGTGTATATTTAATTTAGCTGAGGCTGAAAAGGGCATGGTCATTGAATAGCTGAAGGCTGAAACATCCAGAAACACATTTCTCCTTCTCATTTATTCACCGTATCTACAGACCAGGTTAAATAAATCCTTTTTTGCAGTCTGGACAGTTACTTTCTGCTGACTCTGCTGTCACACACTAAAGAACTATTCAGTGGCTTTTATTATAGAAAAAAACAGAAAAGAAACAATCAAACAAACAAAAAACCAAAATGAAAATGACTGGTAGGAAATTAAAAAAAGGTATCTAATCAGGAAATAGCATAATTCAGATGCTTTTAAACCATAAAAGACTGTAGAAGGGGAAGTAAAAATTGCAAATTTTTATTGGATTTGTGATGAATCCCCCTATTTACTGAAAAAATTGCTTCTAAATATCTATTTTTCTCTGAATATATACATTTGAGGAGTCAAGGCTATTGTGTTTGTCATGTATTAAGCTAATACATGAATACATTAGCTGATTTATCTGAATGGGCAAGAGTCACATGTAAGCCCACTTTTTCAAATATGTAAATCTGGTATGTGCCCTCAACATTTTTGTTATGACAGCCTCACTCGGAGTGTTACTATTTACCTACCAAGCATGCACACTGTACTTGCTATGCAATTACACCTTCTGAGTATGGAAATTCATCTTTGTCCTACTCAGTGTGGATTTAGCTTTGTACAGATGACAATGTAGCTCCTCTGAGCTTTTCCTCCTTCCTTCCTCCGAACATTTTTGAAGGGAAATGTGGTCAATATTTGCATTAGAACCACAAGACTAGGGTCATCTGTGATGGCAGTTTTAAAAATTACACTGCAGATCTGAGTGGTGGAAAGAAAGCAAGGAAGCAGCTGTAGCCAGGCTGCACAGAGCTCACCATGCCCCAGCAATCATTGCATCATTGGCTCCATCACTCGAGGACTCTATTTGGATGGTCAAACTCTTAAGCACAGCCATCCGTTAGCCCTGGGAAGATTAGACAGACAGATGGCTCCTACAGAGAGATGAGTTAGAAAGATGCAGGGAGGGATATTTTCACCACATGGATGCTGCCAAGTTTTGCAGAGCACAAGAGGTGCCCTGAGGTCTAGATCAAAACCTAGTCCCCCAGGATCTTCTGAAGAAAAACACTTCCACAGTTCAGCCAAGAACTTGACCAGAGGAGTAGCTGCAGATACAAGATTTCCTGTTGAATTAGGATATGGCCATATCCCTTATGCCTCAGTCACTGTATAAGGCCACTGAACCAGCCCCAGAGATAACCAGCTTGCACGAGATGGATATGAACAGCTTTTGGCCCCCAGTGCCAGCAATGCATGGAAATACAGCAACAGCCACTGCAGCCTTCTCTTAGGTGTATTTTCAGTAAACAACCCAAAGAATAAAAGTGAATGGAGAATCTACACAAGGCCACCAACTTTAAAACACACTCAGAATGCCTGTCAGAGTTTGCTCACTCCATGCAGGTTTCAGTGACTCAAGATTCAAGAGTTACAGGAGGGAAAGTCCATCATTGATAGCTACATCAATGTTCACAGAAACTGTGAAACTGCTAACCACAAAGTATTTTACAATCTGAAGTGACACTACTGTGAGCAGATTATACCCAAGTATTTGAAGATATGATTGATGACTACAGGCACAAAGAAAAGGGACACTATGAAAGTGAAGATAAATTAAAGGACATCATGACCTAAGAAGTGCATGCTGCAGACTCTATTGTGGAGTCTTTGGAAAGATGTACAGGCTCCTCTGAGAACTGTGTGGCTGAAGCTTTTGTTACAGAGCACACAGCCCTTCACAGCTTCCTCTTGCTGCCCTCAACGCACCCACCACCCCTGCTGAGCACGGCAGTCCTCTGCTATAGAGGATAATGGTTTGATCTTTCCTAGGGAAGACCCTAGGATGGAGATGAGCTTGTACCTTGCCACAGATTTCAGTGGGGTCTTAGAGCTTGACTATCTTGGTCTCTTATGTTCTAGAGATTTCCAGTATTCAATACCTTTAGAGAAAACTTTGAAAACATCTCCTGGCTATAAAAAATTTATTTCGGACAGTCTCCAAACAAACGACAAGAAAGAGAGTCCTAAATGATGAGCACAAAACTGAGCTTTTGAAGTCTGTAAATAAAAGGGGAAAGAACTGCAGGGCTGGTGATTACTTTGAAATCCCACTGAAACCACAGGGAGCTGCAAGTATTTACAGCACCACTGGTAATGAAGTAACTAGGTGTCAGAACAGTGATTTAGCCGAAATAGATGATATCTAGCTTCTGGGTTTATTCCTTCAGGTGGTGTCAGGTCAATTTATTCCATTTTGAACTCAGATAGTGATTTTCCTACTTCCCTGCATCACTCCAACTTGACAAACCTGAAAACCAAGTGATTCTTTTAGCCATTTCTTTTAATGAATAATAGAGCTATCTAGAATAGAAGCTGCCTCCAAACACTGCAACACTGTTTGAACACTTCTTTAGTTGAGCAATGTGGGGCAAACAGGTCAAATAGGGACAGGATGGATGAACTCAGAGAGAAACCTAACTAGGTCTCTCTGAGCAGAGAGCAATGTCAGCCCTGGAAGGCTTCAGGTGTGAGAGACTCATGTGAGCTCATCTCTTTCAGAGCAGTAACAACCTGATAGGAAAAGGACGTGTGAAGGAGAAAATCTTCTGAGGTAAAACAACGTGAAAAAACCTAATGCTGTCATGTAGTCACTCTCTTATCTACTCAAGCTCTTGCACAGTGCCCTTACCACAGCATCCGAGTGCCTGTCAATCACCAACAGGCTTATCTCCACACTGTCTCCGTGGGAGCAAGAAAGGAATCTTATCTCCACCATATAGATGAGCAGCTGAGGCACAGAGATTAAGGGCTCCATCTGGTTACCTCAACACAGGTTTCCAGTGCCATCTAAGATGTCCTGGGGCAGGTAAGACATGCACAGGACTGGCAGGCAGGACACAGGTCCTAAGGGAGATCCATAGTCTTGTGGAAGCCAGGCAGGGGATGCTGGCACATTGCACAGGGAGGGGAAGGTTTAGAACTGAATCATCGAGTCAAGGTAAGCCATTTCTGTGAGAGCAGGGAGCTGAACTCTACAAATTGTCCTAAGAGCACCCTAAGTATAAAACTCCTATCTGCAAAGAGGGACACAACATTCTTTAAAAATGCTGACTGCAGGCCTGTTTTATTACTAAATAGTACTATCAAGCTTATTGTGCCTGGGACTTCAAAAAAAAAGGCTACTGCTGTCAGGAGCCTGTGAGTTGTCTTCTGGGCTGAAGCACCCACCCACACCTTTTAGCCACTATCAAGGAGATCCCTATGGACCTATGGAATATGAAGTTATTCCCTGTCAAACTCAGTAAAAACACAGACTGTCATACAAGGGGTCAGAGTCAGTATCAGAGTGGCCTTGGTCCACCAAGCCCACAAGCCCAGACCTCATGCTGAGAGGTGAACATACTTCATTGTGGCAGTATTTACTGAAAGACACTTTCATTTTAGCTCATGGCAAATCCCTGATGATGATTTGGGAGCTCATGATGAGCTTCGTGAGGAAGAATGAAAGGATGCTCAAGGTCGCAGCACCCATAGGAGTGCTTTCAGTCTTGACATGAACAAATAAGGTTCTCAAACAGCTGCCAAATCAGAAAAAAGCTGTATGCAGAGAAGCTGTGCTGGCCTTGCTGCAGGCTGGCATTTTGGTGCATTAGGCTGAGAACAGACTTGTAAAACCACTCCAGCAGTTTGGACAGTGGGCTCCCCTTTGCAGCAGCTCAGTGCACGAGGTGGTGGTGAAGCACAGCCTGGCAGCCCTGGCTGCTGGAGCAGCTTCCTGCAGCCACACAGCCATCCCCTCCCTGCCATTTGTCCCCTTTGGGGTGGACTGTGGCCATGTGCCTTGCAGGTCCACATCCCAGCTGCTACCTGAAACACAGGTTCAACCAAGTAACCCCAAGGGACAAGTCTGATTTCAATCCTTCTGGCCTCCCTCTCTCTGAAGATAAAAAAAACACGCATCAGACAGAATCCCCCAGCCACAACAGGTACCCTCCATTGTATTCACAGCTTCAACAGTGAGCAGAATCTGATCAATGTCTTAATTTACTTAAGCTTCACAAAGACTTGAAAGAGGAGAATTAAATTTATGTTATTATTTTTTGTATGTGAAATCTGATTAGAATAATCCTGGCAAGGCAGAGAGTGATAAGAAAATGGAGTAGGTGAAAAAATGCAGTTTCGAAGAAGGAAATTGATTTCCTTCCATCCCTCCAAATTTGAATAATAAACTTTCACAAAGACCTGCTTTGCACAAAACTCCTGGAGATGCAAGAAACTATAAAATACTCTACTAAACCTTTAGTAAATTGTCTCTCAGAGCTCCTTACAAAAACAGAGACTGTTGCACAGTGTAAGTTTGAGACATTCACACTGGGAATCCAGAGGGAAAAGCTTCTGTGGGGATGCAGAAATATTTTACAAACTACTTGAAATTAGCCTGTGTCATGCAAGAAGCTGAGGCTATGGGAGCCTGGGTGCTTTGCCACTAAGGAATTACAAACCAAAGATAAGAGTGGCCAACAGGTGCCTTTCCCTATTCTACAGCTCTCCTTTCTTGTGTAAAAGGTGGATAATTCTCTCCTTCTTCTGGAAATCACTTTGAAATTTCAGGTAGACAGGCCAGTCTTGCTATCACATCCCAGAAAGACACAATAATTTCCAGTTTCCAAACCAGGCACTACTTCTAATGAATTACCATTTTTTCACCAAAATCGTCAATCACTATTGACAAAGAACATTCACAGAGAATTCATAATCCAATGCCTCAAAAAGGAGTTTCTTCCAGCTGGCACTGTGAGTAGCACTTACTGAAGGAGGACACTGAGTTAATGCACCCACAAGGGCCACCCTTACATTCATGTCAGTGAGAGCAAGGGAATGTACTAGGTGCTCAATACCTCTGAAAGCAGGGCTTTAAGCTATCTGAAAACCCATGCCTGCTTTTTACTGCAAACAGTTTTCTTGCAAGAACTGGCTGTTCAGCTCCTGGGGGCAACAGCAATTACCAAGCGTTTCTTTTCAGAGCACTGCTGCAATCCTGAGCTTCTCAGGAGCAGTTTCTAATTCTCCACCTGCCATCTTGTGAAGCCGACACCGTAAACAGCCCCAGCTCCTCGGGTGGCTGAAAAAGAGATATCTGTGGAGCCCTGAGCAACTGCACTTGACATATGGTATTAAGATGTGCAAGGGAAGATGGCTGGCAAAGCACGACTCTCCTGTGGTTCTTTTGCCTGCTCCCATTATCCTCAATGATGATTGCTAGGGACATAAATGCTGAGGAGCCAGAACAGAAATGCAATGGGAAGACAGAGGGAAAAGCAATCCCAGCCTACACAGTGCACAGCTTTGAAAGCAAACTGATTTTCTCAGACACAAGATACTACACAAACAAGTTGTGCTGCTGCTGATGCACTAGTTCCCTAAATAATCACAGTGATACAAAAGAAAGCTTGTAATTAAGGCAAAGTATTAGGATCAGGAAGAACAGAAGGCCTAATCCAGTCTCCACACATGTCCTTGGGCATATCACATCACTCCTCTACACTCAGTTTCCTTAGCTACGTGATGATGTTTGCCAGTTTGAGTGGAAAACTATCAGAGAGCATGGGAGAGACCATGAGGAACTGGCAGGACATCCACAGACATTTCCTGTGGACAAGATTGTGATGAGCCTCTATGAAGACAGACAAGCAGGAGGTAAAAAAGACACAGGGTATCTCTAAGGACAGCAGAGCCAGTGCTGTTTAGCAGCAGCTTCTGCAGCATGCCAGGAGAATCAAGGAGAAATGCTTTGTCCAGCCAAATCCCCAGAGCAGTAGGAAGAGGTACAAGAAGACAGAAGTTGCTTTGGACAAGCCAGTGTTAACAGCTGTGAGACCTTTTCTCCCAAGATCTAGGAGGGAAACAATCAACATTATGGAACCCACTTGCTGCACACGTGCACAGCACTCTGCTCCTGAGCTGGCTGGATCCCTGGCAAAGGTCCTGCTTCTGGCAGTGTGCCCTGCCCTGCTGGGAAGGAAGGGGCTCTGTGCAGCCCCTCACTGGCAGGGGAATAGACACAGTACAGAGGACTGGGCTGCAGGAACAGACAGCAGGCACCAGCTGCAGAGGGTGATGATTCTCCTTGGCAGCAAGCACAGTCCAATGCTCGAAACCCATCAGCTGCCCCAGCTCCACCATCAGCCTTGGGAGGAAAAGAGGAACCTCTTTGCAGTGCACATGAATCAACTTAAAGCAATATGGGACCATGTGGGGACTCAAGCCACCAGAAGCAGAAAAGTCACTTTAAAGGCATGTCTGGCATGCAATGTGCAATGGCTTTGAACACTGAGCAGGAATACCAAGAACTGCCCTTGTCAACCCCTGCTTGCTTCAGATTCCTGCTGTGGGAACAACAGCCCAGCACAGCCACTGTGCTTGAGGGAATGTCAGAATTAGGCAAAATTTCTTTCCTCATCTCACTCTGCACGTGTCTAGAAAGTTGGACATTATCTTTTTTGGTGCCTCCTCACTCAATGGCCTTGTTCAAAATCCTGAGGTTCCATTTTCTTCTCTCCTATTTCATGCTTACAATGACTTAGTGGTGGGAGAGAAAAGGCTGTGCAGGAGATTCATACTGATTTCTATCTCAGGGGTTTTTAGAAAGAAGCAGATAATCTTTGTCCAGCTGCATTCATTGCTCTGCAGTGTTCCAGACAGCAGCTGGGAGTCTGTAAGGTGTGCATGCAACCTCCAAGGGCTGTTATCAATAATGCATTTGGTGTGCAGCCTTCAGCAGCTGACCAAGGAAGTGTCTTATAAAGAGAAGGAAATCCTTCAGTCTTCTCAGGAGGAAAGTGGTGAGGAGACAAAGACTCACCATCATTGTGCCATGTCTAATTTATGTCAAGAGGTTGTTCATGTTTCAAAAAGCTTTTAGCATGGGGCTGGTGCATAGGTATGTATTTGGAGGATTCGGGAGCACATTGTGAATACCAAAATACTTTCAGCTTTCTGCAATCCCCTAACTTGTAGGGAAGAGCTGCATTAAAGGCTACCACTGCTTCAAAAGCACTGCTCCTCTACACCTCAGACACAATCAGTATGTGGGAGGTGGCAGGGCACCCTCATAGTCTCCTTACTGCCTTCTCACTGGCTGAGATGTCCAAACACCATATTAACCTGTGACTTATGTGTGTGTGTGAGGGATTTATTGATTTCACAGAGGAACAATTAGTTTAGTATCATTTAAACATTACAGGGCTTGTCAAGCTTTTCCACAGTAGAGTAGAAACCTCCACACAGTTTGCAATCCTTAGTTCATCAGCAGTGAAGAAGGTTCATTTGTTAATCAAGCAAAAGCTGTTGAGAAGGCCACAGGCATAAGAATACATAGTTTGCATCTGCTAAGATAAATCTGATGGTTTGGGTATGTTATCCGAAACACAGTGATGTGAAAGTAAAAAATGGTAAAGGAACAGGAGAAAGGATGACAGAACTAAGGTGAGGAGCGGAAGCTGCTGGGAAGTGTAACTAAAGAACAGCAAAACTGCTGCAAGCAAATGAAATTAGTCACAAAAGATTAAGCATGTAACCTAATTGCAGGCAGAAAGGTGATGATACACCATAAAGGGCCTAATGGGTACCAGTCCAACCATGATTATTTGGTTCTCCAGTCCTGCAAGCAGTCTAAAAACAACTGCTGGTGCAGCAGAGAGTGTTTCATTTCAGTTTGGTAAAGAAGGACCAAGCTGCAAGTCCACACTCTGCTCTGAATCATCCTGTCTGGGCTCAGCCTCCAGTGAAGTGAGGATTTTCTCCTCCTATTCATGATGCAGAAGAGGCCACGGCTGATGAGAATTTCTGACAGCACAGACAGGGATGTGCAAGCACATGCAGTATCCTGCTCACTACCCTGCACTGTCACAACTTCCAGGGCAGGACAAGGACCAGCAGGTGGGATGAGAGAGCTTTGTGTGTGTTTGAGCTCACGTTGAGGTTAATGTGTGAAACAATCTGCTCTGCAGAATGTTGGTTAAACTGGCTGCAGAAGGTTTGGGATGATTGCTAAACTGACCTGCTCTGCAGAAGGTCCAGGGGGAAGCAAAGCCTCCATTGTAATAATGACTGTCTTGAGTCGTCTTTCTGCCCTGAAGAACCAAGGACCTCTAAATGTGCCTGTCCCCATGGTGTTGGATGGCATAATCTCAAAACCCTGTGGGCCCCACCCTAGAACCATTCCAGAGGCAAAAAAATACCATGGAAAAAACCCCAAGTGTTACAGCAGATATTAATTCATTCAAAATTTACAAGTTGACTAATACAATTAAATGCCCTAGAAATAAACAACCAGCAGATCTGACACACTCAGCTATTTCCCCTCGAGGCTGACATTTTCAGTCTCCCAGGAGGGTTGGGCATATTTTTTAAAAAGTCAGTCCCTGTGGCAGTGGCTGTGGTGGGTGAGCAGGAGAGGCTCTGCCTCTGCTGCAGGGTGCCTTCCCAGTGCCCTCCAAGCCCTGTCACAGGGCCAGCATGCACAGGACACAGCCTTTGCAGTGCTGCTCTGGCACACCTCAGATGCCATGAGCCACATGCAAGGACCAGGCAAGGCTCAGGGGGCCCTGGAGCAGTGACAGAGCTGCATCCTGCCTGTCTGCTCTGCTGCCAGGCTGCCTTTGGGCAATGCTGCTGGCAAGGTGCCCCTGAGCTCCTCCCTGCTTGCACACAGCTCAGGCTCCTGGCACAGCCCCGCTGGCCATCCTGTGCCTCTGCAGAGCCGAGCACACTGTCAGCACACAGCACATGGCAGCAGGGACAGCAGCACACAGACCCCTGCCACCCCATGCTCCCTTTCAAGGATGCATGCACTGCAAGAGAAGATGGGTAGATGTGGAGTTTTCCTTGCAGCATGGAGTGTCTCACTCAGAAAGATGCCAGAAGCAGCATTTGGTGCATTTGGATGGTGCTCCCCACAGCCTGCATCTCTGCCACAGGGGTGACCAGGGAACACAGACTCACAAAACACCAAGGTGCAATTCTAGCACTTCACTGAATTGTAGACACACGTTTCAGGCCAGGTTCCTAACTCCTGCTGTGCACGTCTACTTCAACAATTTCAGGAGGTTCCTGTGCCAGAATCCAGCCCTGTATCTTGGGATCCATGGTAACAAAAGTCTCTAGTACCTGAACTGAGTTCCAGTCATCCAGAGACCTCAATAAAATTATTTTTGTTTTGCAGATGCTTAGTCAGGACATTACCCTTGGACAGCAAAGCAGGGATAGTTCAGGGTCCCATCCAGGCCTTTCTGCTACAGTACCCTACATTCTCCACTGTTTCAACCAGTCTGTCTTGAAATAGCCCAGGGGCTTAGTCTCTCTTCCTTTTCCTTGGAAAACAGCATTACAATTCAATGTTCCCCATTTTTGAAGTTTTCTATCACTTGGCTCACAGTTATAATTACATGCACATAGTCAGTAAAGTTCTTTCCTTGGATTTTTTAGCCTCTCTCCTACTTTCACCTCCAGAACTGTTAGTCACTGTTTGGAAAAGGCACACCATTTCCTAGTTTTATCCATTCTGTATTTGAGTTTGGTGTTATTAGAAAAGAGATCCAAATCATTTCATTAACACAAACCTGACCTCAGTCAAACATGTCCTCACTCAAAACTTTCCTTGCTTCTTTTCATATCAGTGTCCTGCACTTGGGAAGGACAATATTTGTCCTCCCTCCACTACAAAATAAAATGTTAATGATAGTCTCACTGTAACTCAGGATATCCTGGAATTTTGTCTAGGTTTACTTCTGCAAAACAGACAACAGACAAATTATTTGGTAATTACTTATTGTCAAAATAGACACTGGATAAATGGCATTAAAAACAAGCAAAGCAGGCCAGAGAGTTTTAGGAAAAGCCAAATATTAGCCAGGTACTGGAGGAAGGAGCTCAGTTACCAGCCAGTCCTTCATCCCCCAGCTAGCAAGACGCAAAGGAATGGGAACAAAAGGGACTTCTGCTGTGAATACCTCTCCAGAATGACACTTTGACAGTTGTCTTTTGGTTTTTCCTGCTGGGATAAATGCTCCACCTGAACATAATTTTTGCTAAACAGGGTCTTCACTGCACACTGTCCTGTCCTCAGTCTAGACATGTGTTAGAGTTTCCTTCCAAAACCCAGTTCAGACATTGTATTGCCATTGACTGTTCTGCTTTAACCTCATCATTTCCCCTACAGTGATTAATTGATCACAAACAACACACAGGACAAAAACAGATAAGCTCTATGCAAGGCTACTGCTGCTTTGCACCTGCTCCAAAGGCTCTGCCTACCTGCTTATCCAGGGCTAGGTCTGTCTGGCCTCAAGGAAATCAGCAAAACAAACACTGTGCAGGAGATGCCAGCCTCCACTTATCCATCCCTCTGGTTTCAACTCTTGCCTTCACTTCAATTTACAGCAACCCCTCCCTGATGGTGTTTTACCCTCCCTCCACATTTCAAGGGAATCATGTGGGATCAAAATGCTCCACCAAAATCTAAACATTTTGTTCTGATTTTATTAGGAATGATAAGGCAATATAAACCTCTCTAAAGTTCTTTCAAAATGGGAATCTGTAATGTTTCTTTGGGGAAGTATCAAAATGAGATAAGTCAGCACCTCAGGAGCATTTCCCCCCAATCTTCTTTCAAAATGAAATTTCAACAAAAGATCATAATTCATTCCAACACTGACAGACCACTGCCCACAAGGGAAATGGCCCATCCCTGCTCCTCAGCTGGTGTTAGGTAGACCATTGTATGTTCCTAAATATACTGTGCAACTAAGGCTAAGAGAAGAATATTTTTATTGAAGCTTACTTATCCTTTATAATTTGTATTGCTGTCATATAAGACAAGGTAACAGCAGCTAAGAAAGCAAGATTAGGCACTGCTGTTACTGATTTTTTCCTCTAAAGGTCTCTTGCTTGAACAGCAAAGTCTGATCTAACTCATTCCAGATGTGAATTCAAGGTGCACAGCCCCATCCTCCCTTTGGGAGCTGTACCACGGTGCTGTGCTGGGAATTTCAGGGAATACAGGTACCTCAGCAGGATGCCAGATGAGAAACCTGCCCCCAAAAGCCACAGAAATGCACCATGCTGCTCTCCTCCACCTGACAAGTGAACAACATGGATGGCAGCATCTCACCAGGGAGAAAGAGCCCACTTTGTTAATGAGAGGTGTGTTTACAAGTTTCCATGCTACAAGGATGGCATGGCCAGGGTGCCTGCCAGGAGCTGTATATTAGGAACATTCGATGCAAGGCAGGAATCTGCTCCCAGGGGCTGGCTCTTCTCAGGACTGCTGCTTCCTTGAATATTCATTTTTGTTCCTATATTTATGAAAAAGTCAGGGGACAGGAGGAGCTTTTTATCTCCCAGTTAATGCCTCCATTCAGTGAGCCCCTTTAAACAGCCAGTGAAGCAGAGTAGATACTCTGGAGAGAAATTAAAGGCACATTACATTGCTGTGCTTTGCCTGTGAGATAGTTCTCTCCCCCTCCACTGACCTGGCTTCCTAATGAGGCCTGTAAACTAGGGAATCCCTCAACAAGTGTGCTTTCTTACCAGGTCTGCAAAATGTCCAGGATACCTGCCTGGCCTATTGGTACCTCTGATCAAATCAACTAGCACCACTGGAGATCAAACAAGAACTAAAGAAATGGAATTGGCAGGGGCAGGTTTAATACCCCAAGCCTATTAGGGGAGAGAATGCAGTATTATTGATTCCAGCCCCTGACCTTGGAGTGATATAAACAGGAGTGCAGCAACCCTAGAGGAGTTGTAGCAAAACAGTTATAGCATTGCAAGCAGATTAAAAATACAGTTAATATACATACTTCCCCAGATGCTTGTTCATTATTATTCAAGACATGTTTATTATGCAAAATGATAAAGCAGAAAAAAAGGAGAGGAAAAGAAAATGCAAAGACACACTGAGCTTTTAGCATGACTGGGGTTTTCTCAATGCTGCTTAGAATTTTTTTTTTTATTGTGCATAATCATTCCCTTATTAGCAGGAATCTTTGAAGTGATTCAGGCTCTAATTTCAGCATTTCAAACTCATAGGTTTATATTGAAAAACCATAGTGAGCTCCTGTAAGTGACCCATTTTTTTTCCCTCTGTATTCTCTATCTCTGCTAGGGTTTTCTACGTCTTCCCAATAAATTATGCATCACAATTTGCCATTTCAAAAATAATTAGAACTCCAAGTTAAACAACAAGGAATATCTGAGAGCAATACATTTTAGAAGAGAAGTGTTTTGCACTTGGGGCAAAACCAATCCCAGCTGCATTGCCACTGAATTATAGATATCATCATATTGAGAGATGCACTTTCAGTGTACTTGGAGTGATCGGGTAGCCTGTGGAGACTCTACAGCCCCATGACGAAGAGAGATGCACTTTCAGTGTACTTGGAGTGATTAGGTGGACATGGGGAGACTCCACAGCCCCATGACGAAAATCTGCTCCAGGAGAACCAGCTTTGCCTCCCAGACAAAATACTTCACAAGCACTCCCTTTCCTATGGCCCTGTGAGGTGTTGCAGGAATAACAGAGGGAAAGCTGGGAAGCGAGGGGAGAAACTTCACAAAGTAACACAGGAGTGGAAATTAATTTGATGCTGGAACTATTAACTCCAGACAGACAGGAGAGCATGCTCTGAGTCTTCTCCTGTTAGGATTAGGCTGCAAACTCACTGGAGCAGGACAGACCTCTTTATGCCACATTTCTGAACCCTGTGCAACAACCAGCCCATGGTCTCAGATTCTTCCCAAGTGCTGAGGCACTGTAAGTTATACCCCCTGCCCTTCGTTCATTCTGTGCATTTTTACTTTGTCATCAAATGCTAACAGTGGATTTTCAGGAGAGTCAAGCCCCTCCCCAGAACAGAGGCTGACTGAAACCTTTGTGCACCCTCAGGGAATTTACAGCTGCTGTACATTACAGGAAATCCAAACAGAACACACCAATGACTCCACAAGCTTGCTATGCAGACAGTGGCTTGCATCCTACTTTCTGCAAAGCAGGAAGCCTCCAACCAAAGCATGATTTTCTTGTCTGCTTATCCCCTAATTCCCATGTCAACCTCAGAGATAACAATAACCTAGTCTGGGGGAAACTAAAACAGGTATCTAGTGTGAGTAAGCAATGCACAAGTCCCAAACAACTGCTTCCCAAACAAAGAAGGTTTAGCATCTAATAAATTTAGGTCTCTAAAGCTGGCTAGGAATATATGGTTGGCTTCAACCCAGCCTGACACTATCCCTGCCTGAACAGATGAGGCAGGGATGAGGAAACTCATTGCTGAAGGTAGTGATGTGGCCAAGCCATCGGAAGGTCTTGCAAGTTTCTAGGAAATGCTGTCTCACCATATTTGGCTTTAGAGGACTCTACTCAGCCCTACTTTTGTGCTAATCGACAGAAGGAAGACTTTTTCCAGGGGCTGGTTATTCTAAGCCCATTCATTCAAGAGCCCATTGGCCTAAACTCAGAAGGAGCTGGCACAATCCTCCCTAAGACCAGGCTGATAACAGCCTCTGGCTTGATCCAGGACAGAGGATGTCAGCCAAGACCTCAGCTGTCACGCAGAGATTAAACTTCACTAAAAACCCCACAAAACAAAACCAAAGCAAACCCACAGTGATGACATGTTCAGTTACAGCATCAATCTGGGTTCAAGAGGAGGGAAAAAACCTCAACCCGAACCAAAAACAAACAAACAAACAGGGTAAAAAACCATTACCCTGAACAATTTTATTTGAAACCAGTCCTGGACTTGAGGGGGTTCTAAGAAGTCATTACAGAGCTTCCACGCAGCATGGAAGGCAGCCAAGCAATTAATTTATCAATTGGCTCATGTGAGTGAATGATATCTGTGGGGAATGTTGACCCGTTTTTTTCAGAAATCCCCCCAAAAAGGATAGTGAAAAAAGCCCAAGTTTCTTTTCACACAGAACAAATCTGTAGTTTATGGTCTGCTAAGCAAAGCCCAGGGACAATGTGTCCCTCGGTGTGGTCAGAAGTGAGGTCCAGGCAGCATGGCCTGGGGACCCCACAAGGAAACCTGCAGCATCCAAACGAGACTGCCTAAACAGGTTCTGAGCTCTTCTCGGACATATCCAGTTCTTTCATGGCATCCTGATCTCATCCCTTGTCCTTTATGATGAGCTTGACCCACACTCCCTGCTCCTAACACACTTTATCCACAAATTTTCTATTTTCTTGCCTTGGGGTTTGCTCCCAAGCACAGTGAATTCATTCATTTGCTGCTGTAAGACAAAGACACAGCCACCAGTCATCACAAGGAAAGTATCCAAAAAGGTCCATCACCCTGGAGTAGAGCATCACATATTTATTGGAAGCAGAAACCTTGGATCACATTGATAAAATGAACAGTTTCACTCTTACTAGCTCAGACAGAGCTCAATGCCATCAAGCTGTGGCATGTAATGAGGTTCACTTCATTAACCACCGGCCATCACAGTGCATCCTTCCCCATCAGCCTTCCCTGATTAACCTTCTTACTCAAGACAGGCACACTTGTTGGAAATAAGCAAGCCCATTAAATCTGCCTCATTTGAATACATGTGTGATCTGGTGCCTTTTAGGATACTTGAAATGACTAACAGATGTGTTTCCTGGACAGCATGGTCTTCCTGCTGTCTACCACCTCTTGGTGTGTCCCTCCCACCCTTTATATCGTGTCTCACTGCTACTAGAGAGAGAAAATTTTTCTCTGCATCTCCTCTAGTCTCTCAGCTGTCAAAGATCATTTTTTCAACTCTTCTTTTTCCCAAGACCCACACCTTTCCCTCCCCTGCACTACTTGTTCAGAAAATGATGACTGCTCATTGGTCCATTGGCTGGCTGTGATTGTGTGACACACTCTGATTTCCTGCAATCCTCATTTACAGCGTACTGATGGTGCAAGGAGACTTAGCACTGGGCCAGAACTGTGTTCTGCACTGCACAAACAGGGCAAAGCATCAGTCCTGAGCCCCTGACAATGTGCCCAGAGGGACATACACACAATAATGCAGTACCACGCCGTGCTTGGTATTACCTTCAGGACTCTGATAGCTTTACAAAGAAAGGAAGTTTTCATTGTTTGTAAACCTATTTAATTTATTTAGAAGCAGTCAATTATGTTTACTGGGCTATGAAAGAACAGGAAGCGTCTGGCATCCACAGAGATCCAGACTGATCTTTCTGTCTCTTCTTGACAAGCAGCCAGTTTTGAGACCTATCTCGCCAGGCATACTAACACCTCCACTTGCTTCCTACCCTGAGCTGCTGGGGAGACAGAGCCTTGCCACATCCCAAGGGAAAAGGGGAAATCTCAATCATGTGACCAGTATAAAACTGACCAGGAACAAAGATGGAAGATAAAAGTAATGAAAAATCGCCTAGAGCAAACCAAACTGCTATCCTTTCAGTGGTCCCATCTCCATGCTCACACACACTTCTGAAGCAAAAGTAAGTGCCCAGACAAGAGCAGAATCACTGCATTGTAAATTTACACAAAGGCAGATGAGATTAGAATCTGGCTATGCACTGTAAAGCTATCATAACTACAGAAATGAGAAGTGTATTATTAACTATCCCTTTTTACTATGTAGAACTAGAACAAAGTTATTTGAAGCATAAAAATTCTGGCAAAGGGTTGCCATATTTAATAAATCACTGAATCAATTATTCACTGTGAAAATCAATTACTTATTTTAAATGAGAATCTTATGAATAACCTCATGCCCTTTCATGCCATCTAAGAAAGTTGTAAGGGAATTAGTCGGCAAAAATTGCTGCACTTATCTTTTACGTGCTTTAAAAAGACCACACAAATACAGGGAATTTCTGCCAACAGAATAGTCCAGAACCCTTTTAAGAGAGTCAGGGTATTGCTGTGGATTTACACTGCAGTCAAAAGCAGAGTATGACCCATTGGGGTACCACCTATGATCGGTTATCTGGGTGCAATTCAGAAGCAATCCCAGTGAGTCCATGCCATTTCACAAATGAGAAATCAGAATATGACCAGCCAACTCTATACAAACGCCTCAACAACGTGACCTACATTAAGTATATACTTAAAGGAACCAAAAGTGTATCTTCACAGGTCAGGAAATATTGCCATGAATCTCCATGGAGACACTATTAAGTGAATATTGCATGGTCTTGCAGCAGCTCCCCCCGCTCCTGCTTTTAAAGGTTTGCTGATATGTGCTTGTTTTCAGGAAAAGCTGGAAGTCCCGGCGCAGTCTGCTTCCTCCCACCTACAAAACTCCAGGAGCCCAACAGTGCAAAGTACTCACTGAGCTGTAGAGATATCCCTCAGCGTTCATGGCAACGTACAGACCTGCCTTCACCCCTTGGATTGCCACCACGCGAAGACCCACAGGAATTAGATTGAAAAGGGCTGTGGAAGGAAAAGAAAAGCAAATGTTATGGACACATCACCCTACATGGCCACTGCTAATTTTGCCCCAGGGCCAGCCCACCCCACTCCTGCCTCTTCACAAAAGTGACTGCACTAGGATCAAGCATCCTGCTTCCAGATACAGGGAAGGACTGCAGCCATGGAGGTGATGGTGAAAGGAAATTTTTAAGAGTACTGAGTTTGGCTGCCTCCCAAATGCCGTAACACACCCATCAGTCTGTCTGATCACTGCCTTTGCAATGCCAAGGGCTCATCCGTGCTCCCAAGCAAGAGCATCGTGACGGCTTTTTGAGGGCCCGCTGAGCCAGGGCAACTGCACATAGATAGACTTTGCCTGTGGCAAACACAACAACACAACTCAGTTTAGCTCCCCCTGAAACACATTTAAGCCTAGTCACACTTTCCTGCATTTGCCATATGCTAAAAGAGGACACAGACAGCGACCATGGCCAGAAGAATGCAAATTAACTTGACTGTGTGTTTGCCCATGTGATCCTGGGCTGTCAAGGGAATGAAGAAACTCAAGAAGAGATAGTGCTTCACTCTGGGACATCAGCACTGCTCCCCATTCAGGACCAGCACTGGAGAGGACAGAAGAGGACAAGATCTTCAATTATTCAGTTTTACTGCAGTCTTATTGATTAAAGCATTGCAACCACTTCCTCTCAGTTAATTACTTTATTGCTTGATTCCCACCCAGAAGACCCTATATCTCATTGAAAGACTCTTCCCATGAGTATATACATTAATGTACTGTCAGGCTTTTGCTACACTTCTAACAGCATGGGCTCAAAGAGGAGACTATTATCAGCACGGATAGACTGAGCACTGAAGCATTAGCATGGCTTTGTTTCTACTGAGCTTTATAGGACAAGAGTATTTAGATGTTGCAGGATCCCTTGTGCTTCAGCTTACAAAGAGCTAATTAGAACTCATCCCAGGAAGCTGAAGATAGGGAAAGATGGGCACAGGGTCAGGCAGAAATATAAGCACAAACACAGTGGAAATACTTCACTCAAGGTCTCTTCCTACGCAACAGCCCTGAAACAAGAATATGCAATGCCACTTTGCTCAGGACATCTACCAGGTGTCTTGGCTGTGCTGGTTTCAGGGTTGCCTCCAAAAGAGGATCAATAAATTCCAGTGCATATGAATATAATTTTTTCTTCACTTAATTCCCAAGGATGACTGAATGATTTCCCTCAATGAGCTGCCTAAAATGGAGACATCTCAAATCTAGTAAAAAAATCCCTCATCTCAGCCTCCTCTTGTGCTTTTATGCACCATATTCCGTAAAACATCAAAGCACGTGCTGAAGTCTTACCAAATCCAGTGCCTGTATGTGTGTTTTTGAGGGACAATGTCAATAGATGTATATGGAAAATGCAGTCCAGGCCAGGTATTGGTCTGTGAATAACTGGAGTCAAGGACAGTGCTACTCTGGTACTGTCCCTAGACAAGACAAACCCATCCCCGAGTAACTACTCAGCATTAGAAGTGTTGCCTATCCCTTTCTCCTGACCATGAAGGTCTAAAACCTTCTGCAATTAACAAGTCTATAAGCAATTCCCCTTCCCTATTTCTTCCTCCTACTGAAAAATGGAGCATATTACTGCTAATAATGAAAAAAAATGGGCATCATCATTCATTTCCTACAGCCAATTTGTCTTGCATAGGGAACTTGTGACAGACCATTCAAAGCATTCATTAGGCAGCAAGGTGATAACACCCAGAATTAGTGGTTGAGAAGTTCCACTTGGAAGCACCCCCGTGTCTCCAAATCTCTTTTCACCTCTACATGCAAAGGGAGCAAAGGAACAACCCTGCTGTGCTGTGCTACAGCAGGAGGACCACTGCCACTTCCCAAACTCCCTGGGACCCTTCACCCACGACCATGGCAGAGCATCTCCTCCTCTATGCAGGGGAGCAAGTGGGCAGGCAAGCATGAGGACACAAAGCTGACAGAGGTAACTGGCAGCCAAAAGAAGTTTTAAGAAGCAAATATCTTCCTCTATTAAAAAAAACAGTGGTTTGGGTCAATCAAGATTCTGTAAATTCCCAGAGCAACGTCTGCACTCCAATCTAGAAATGCCTTTGTAAAAGTTGATGCCTTTTACTATGATGCTTCCAAATAAACATTTCATATTTTGAACAGATTTAAAAGCTTATAAGCTTAAAAGTAAGAATGTAAAAATGGAGGAAAACCCCTCAATCAACCTCAAAAGCAAGAGGTCTCATTTTTCGTCTCAAAAAAAGATCTGATTCATTTGAAACAGCAGATTTGAAAACGGGAAAGAGGACTAGTTGTGGTAGAATAGAACTGGACACTGAGGGTGCTGATGTGAGAAAGAGAAAAATTTAAAAATGCTTTTAAAACTGTTTCTTTACTGCAAATGGCACATATTCTATGCCATCTGCAACTTCATGGAAGGAACATGTTCTTTTACTTCATGGGCAAAAGGGAAAAAAACTTAAAGATATTGAATATTTGTGCCCCTTTTCTTTCATTACATCTTACCATCTTCAACCCGTGGTATTTACACCTAACCCTACTACTTCTAGCACACTCCAGTCCTAAATGCATGAGTATATTGTCACTGTTATGTTATGGTAATTTATCAGCTAAATTCTGAATGCATGATTCCCTATGGGTCTAAGTTATCTACAGAAAGGGAAGAGTGAGGCAAGACCTGCCATATATAAGATGTGCTCAGCTTTAAACAGCAGCAAGTCAGAGGAGCTAAAGTAAATGATAACAGGTGATTTGCTCCTGAGCAAGACATTTGTGCTGCACATGAATAGCAAAGAACTGATGGAGGATGCAATAGGCCAGAGCAGCCTCAGTGCATGAGGAGGTGAGGATTAAGGTCCTGAGGGGAGTGAGGAAGGCTGCTGAGATGATCAAGAGGCTCTGGTGCAACATATAACGAAAGAAGAGACAGAGGGAACTGCATTTGCTGCACTCAAAGAAGGCAAAAATTCTTCTCAGAGGAACACAATGAGAAGACAAGAGGCACTAGACAAAAGCGTTAAATAGAAATGAGGACTGGATATGAAGAAAATTCTCTACAAAGAAAATAGTGCAGCACTGGAACCCGAGAGGTTATGAGAGGTTATGCAATAGCTAATTGCTAGAAATGTTTGAAAGAACTCGACAAGGCTCTGTACAGCTGAAGATAATCCAAGTGGGATGCTGGAATGCAAGCCTCTTTAATATTTTGATGTTTCTAGCTGGAAATCCCAAAAAATAGCCTAGATATGCTGGGCTGATTCCATCTGTTCAGTCCAGTTCACCTATCCTTTCTGTACTGTCCATTTGCCAAAGCCTTTCAGATGTTCAACATGATGATGTGGGCAGACAAGGAAGTCCACTTGCTTCTATGATGGGGCATTACCCTGCTCAGCCCAGGAGAGAGCAGTAACAATGCAAGCACTGACAGCAGCAGTGAGCCCTGAAAGGCCATTTGAGATCACTGAAGCTGGGAGGAAAAGATACTGCCCCAAGCTGGGGTTCATACATCACAGGAGGAACACAAACAGGGGCCATACACCACGAAAATACACTCCAGTGGGAAGAAAACTCTTCACATATGCCAATAGCCAGAGAATGTGCCCCCTTGCTTACATTGAGATGGCACGTCTCTAACAGCATGGCAGAAGGAACAGATGTCCCAAGTGCTGGCTCCTGGGAAGCTGGATGGATGCCCATTCAAATGCCATTATAATTTGGCTTCTGGGTTTTTTTTTTTCTTTAAGTGAGTGGAGGTGGAAAGTAAATGCCATCAGCTTCAAGAACATAAAAAAATGGGCAACAGATAATTAATTTTAAAATTGCTTAAATATTAGCAGTTCCTCTTGCATAAATAACTGGGTTTTTATTAGAACTTTTAATTCCATCAGATGTATCTGAGGGACATGGCGTGTCTCATTTTAAACATTTATTTTGTCAGAGTAAACCAACCTAATGTATTCCATGAAAATTATGCATCATTTCACAATGCTAATTTGAATAATCAGTGTGGGGATACAGAACACAAAGCAATGTATGGAACACAGTGTTCACCAACTGTTTAACTGTGCTAAGATGACTTCTGCATGGAGAATAGATGGTGATCTAGGATGGGAAGGATCCTCTTGTGGCCCTCTAGAGTGCCCTTCCCTGCCGTGGATGCAAGTTAACCAACTGCTCTTCAGGGATGGGAAAATATTATTTATCTAGTCTTTGATGAGTTGTGCTCTTGCACACACTTCTGACTGGCTGGTCAGGAATCTTCTGCAGAAGCACTTCAAAACAGAAAATTGCAGTGAAGCAAGTCTGTAAGCTGTTCACTTAGACAAGCAACTTTGGACGTTCTTCTGGTCAAAATTGGAGATTTTTTTTGGAGGAAGAGAAACGAAAAAAGGCAATCAGCTTTATTTTGGCACTTCCAAAGTGCAAAATGTGATTTCGTCTCAAAGCTGTAACTGGAAGCTTTATATATTCTAAAATGTTCATTCACACTGAAGATTTATTGATGAGACCATGTGGTAAAAAGCTATATAAAATTGAATAAAGCACAGTCCTAATTTCATTTTCAGGAGCCAAATATTATCAGGTTGGATATTTCCCTCTTTTGAGATCCCCTGAGATCAGAAGCTGGGGAATTCTTTGGCTTCAATCTTCTCTCAAAAACTTGCCTAAACTTTCCAGCATAGTCCCTGACTTCGAGCCAGTGGCTTGGCACACTTCAGTGAGATGCCTCCTGTCCCACCAAGCTGCCGAGGCAGGGATGCCATCTCACCAGATAAATTTACACTCTAGAAGTGTACTTCAGCCCATCTATTTCCAGTTAAGAACACTGGGTGGAAGCAGCTCTCAAGTACTCAGCACCTGGCCAAACTCCTCTCTGGGAGTTTCTCGGGGGGATGTATAAATCACAGCTCTTTGGGCAATTGGGGCCCAGCCTCAGCCACGGGAACTCAGGAGGTTCCTCTGCAACCACTGAGAGTGCAGCAGCTTCCCTCATCTCCCCTGTCACTCTGAAATATTGCAGAACTGCTCTTACATCTCTCTGCTGTTTACCTAAATTCATCCCTGCTCCCATTTAAGCCCATTACTTTGTTGTTCAATCCTCCATGATAGATGAGGGCAATGAATCCCTGTCATCTCTAGCATATCTTCCCATATTTTTGACAAATAGGTTTCCAATGGGATTTTCTGCAGTTCAAGTTTAAGAACACCCCAGGTCTTCTTCCTTTAAGAAAAGGCAGCTAATACAGCCTACTGAACTCACCCCATGTGCTGGGTCTGTCTGAGAGAATCTCAAGGCCAGACTTTTGAAGGAGACCTCCTGAGTCTGAGTGTAGAAGTGTGTGTGTCTAAGTCCACAGATTCTCCTGCTTCACACATAAATCAGAAATTATCTTATTGCAATTTGCAGTATTTAATTTCTTCAATATGAGTGTAGGAAAAAGGACTAAAACCTGACATTTGCATTTGATACAGAACACGTTTCTGGTGGATGCAGCCTCCTGAGTCATTGCACAAGGGCTTTGCCAGCCACCTGCAATTTCAGTCACCATCTTCCCACGGCTCCTCTCTCCTCTATGGACCCTCAGCCCTGAGCTGCCTGCAGCAGGGCAGCCCCAGAACACAGCATGCTCCTGCTACAGCACCCTGCAGCTTCCTGGGGATGGGGTAAACACCAGGGATGTGGGGCTGCAGCCACCCTGCACCCCTGTCCAAGTGCACCTTCACAGGACAATGCCAACGCTGCACCCCTACAGACACCTGCAGCCCAGGCCCTGCCCTCCTGGAGGAATGCCACCTCCAATCCAGCCAGGAGCTTTGAATTAAACCAAAATTTGTCTGCAAATCAAGCAGGCTCCTCCTTTCACAAAGTACATAAAGTTTGCTTCCATCAACCCTATCACACAGATTAACATTTGTTCACCTCTAATAATGACTGGCCAAGCTGGCCAGGTTAAATACCCCTTTAGCAGTGGTACAGGGAGCTCCAAACCAACATAGAGAAGAAAAAGCTAGACTTGAATCCTACCCTGTTGATGCAATTTGTGGCAGCAAGGATCTGAGCTTAACTGCCCACTCAGGGACAGCACTCTGATGCCTATGAAATGCAGAGATGCTGCCAAAAATATTCTACACCTTTTTTAACCTTTTGAAGAGTTTCAGCATTGACAAAACAACTTCCTCTTCAAAAGGAAGATTGACTACTGTTTTGCATGCATTTAAACCTGTATGGCTCCTGCACATGGCCATGGTTTTTAAACTGTGTGGCTCTGCTGCCCTTTGTTGTCCAGCACAAACCCAATCCTTCTGAACAGGGTTTTGGAAGATGACCTCCTTTGACAAGGTCATTTGATACCCTCAGCCCCTACACCAGCCTCAAAGCACGAGACTTCAGCAAACAGCTGCTTTTCTCCAGCCTAGAAATTCCTGATGCTTGCTGAATTTTTGAGGCTAAAATAGTGGAAACGATTTTCTCCTCTTCTCCTTGGAGAGAGAATTCCCCGTATCCTTTACCCACGTGGCATGTGTATAAATATAATCTCCTTTCTCTTCTGGCAGCAATTCAAATCATGGGTTTTATTCTCCACCCCACCCAGATGGCAGTTACAGAATCGGGGCAGGAGGGAAGAAGATCGGAGAGGAAACATATGAAATTTTACTGGCAAGATTTAAAGGGGACGGATAGATAGAAAAAAATATGCAGAAAACAGCTGTCTTCCTCTTAATTTGATCTTTTCAAAAATGAAGTTGCACAAGTGAGAACCACTAGGTGATGCATTTGATTGTAATTGGGTTGCAAAACAGGCTAATTTTTCTTACTGTAGTCACTGTTTTCGTCCTTGGTCCCATCAATTGTACCATCTGGGTGCATCTGCAGGAAGTATTCCTGCTGGCTGAATAACCTTGTCACAATTCCTTTCAGCTGGGGTTCTGCAAAATAAAAATAATAATTATTACCAGATATACTGAGTAGCACAAGACCCAATTTGCTTGTCCCCCATTAAGCCCTGAGTAAATGTAGAAGTGCTTGGCAGCTAAGACTGCTTTCAGTGATTCCTTTCAAGCATGGCTGTGAAATATTCTCATATAATACACAGACAGGCAAACACAATTGAGATCAGATGAGCAGGTAAAATGAAATGCATACTTGGTGCAGTAGAAACAGATTAAGGAACATCAATTCTCTGAAAGGTACCTACCAAATGGAAGTACTTAGACAGTTGATGTATTTAGAATATGCCACTTGTTCAGAAGAGTATTTGCTAACATTGTTGCAAAGAATGTGCTCATTGTTTCTTATTCTGCTTGTGAAGCCAACCACCTTGCTTCTTTGTATGGTTGAGTCACTATCATGCAGTGCCAGTTTTATACCAATGAAAAGCTAAGTAAATCACTGGTATTACAGTGGTGTAAACCCAGAGCAACTGAATGCTGAATCAGGGCTGCATGTGAGTGCAACTCTGTGGGACTTGGGGAGAAAAATTTGGAAAGGGACAGACACAAGACATTTCCAAAACTGACTGCTGAAGCATTTATAGGCACCTCAGACCACCTCTGTTGCAAAATCCTGCATGTTCTCCCCGTCCTAAAACATGTGCCACACACTCTGGCAGATTAGAATTATTTGTTTCAAACAGGGACCTTTCCCAGTCCTGTGTATCATGAGCCAGCCATGCTCTGGCAGGCTCTTCCCTATTGCCTCTACAACATTTTATACTTTCCTGCTGAAGGGTAAAATGAAAACATGAAAAAAAGCAAAGCCAGCTTGAACTTCACATGACAGAGGTGTGCAGCTTTACCACCTGTCTCCTTGTCACCCTACCAATCAAACAAAAACTAAGTGGTCAAAACCAAATTCAATTGTAATCGTGCAAGATTAAAAATTTGTCACAGGCATTGCTGCTGGAACACAAGTGAGCTGACTGTGTGTGAGCAGACACACTTACTGCATGGAGGACATCCTCCTTGTGTGACAGGACTTTGTGGTTTTATGCGACCACCCTCCAAAAGTAAATAAATAAGACCCAATTATTGCTGGCTCAATGGACAGGAAAGAACCCAGCGTAGCATACCAAAATCTCGTCAGGCTCCTGCCTTTCATGCCTCTGGTGAGGCTGTTTAATAAGCCATGCTCGTTACATAACCGTGGTCACGTTGTGTGTTGATGTTCCCATCCGGAGCCCCGCTCCCGCTGCATCCCTGCACGACTCCCCTTTGGGGAACCCTCACCCTGCTCTCCTGCACTGACAGCAGCAGCAGCAGGCATCTCAGATGGAGACAGGCTGCAGGTGCAAAGGATTTCAGTTTCAGCAACCCCTAGCCAGGGGAGAGTCAGGTACTTTCTCACAGCCACAAAAGCCACTGACTAAGTCAGATCAGATGGTTTCTATGCTGCCTTAAAAAAGAAGTGATTTCAGCGCAGTGAGTGCTGTAGGCTGCAGTCAGGCTTTCTCCCAGCAACTCTCAATGCTGGGACAGTAAATAAGCACAATTGTACTGGTCATTAACTAGGAGCTAGTGCTGGTCAAGCCAACATATGTCAAAGTGACACCTAGCAAAACACTTAGCTCATTCTTCTTACCTAAATGCATTACCTATTTTGCTGAATGCAGAAGTTTGATTTAACTTGCTTTTCGTTAGAAAAGCACATCAAAGCTAGAGGAAATGAAAAGCTGCATTCTCAGGCACAGATGCCTGCACCACCCTCCTCAAGTCCGTCCCATTTCTCCCTTTTATCTAATACCACAATAGTAAAGGCACTAATAGGCACTCTTTGATATGAGACACCTACATTTGAGTCCCTGAATGAATCTTAGCCTTAATTTTACTCACTGGTTAAATTTTAATGTTGAAGTACTTTGCATGAAATGGAAGAGCTCCCAGAAGGAGAGATTTAGAAGATGCTCTGCAGTCTGAGGCTTTCTGTATGCTGGAGAAGTGACGAGGTCTTGTCTTAAAGCTCTCTGAAGAGGACCAAGGAGAGAAAACAACCCTGACCTTATCTCTTTTCTTCGGAAGATGGCTTAGCTACAGGATAGAATTACAATAGCACCTTTTCTTCCTTCTTAAGGATGCAAACTATATTTCAACCATGCAAATAATTTTGGAACAGGAAAATCTCTCCCACTTCTACTAAATAGCCTACCATGTAAAACACTGACCAAATCTGCTTGTTATTAATAACTTATGACATTTTCAGAGTTTATCAGAATAGCACCCAAGATCCCCTGATGCTTCCTTACATCCTTTCTATAGATGCAAACACTTGCACCAGAAGGCTGTATCACTATAGCAAATACAGGCTAAACCCTTTCAGGTTCCTTTCTCTTACTGACCTGACACACACCTGGTCAGCTTTAACAACTGCCCTCTTCATAATGCCAGCCATTTCTGAGTCATGGCCTACCTAGGGACAAGTTGGAGGGGAAATCTTGTGTTACATGACCTGGTTTTGCTGAACTTTGAGGCTCACACCCAAACTCAAAAGTAAAACCCAAAGGGAGTGAAGCAGAGAGTTCTCAGCCATACATAAAACCACATTCCTCCTGGCCCTAACACAGTCTGAAAGCAGCAGAGCTCCTGTCTCTCCTCACTGCACAGATGCTCTTCTGCAGGAACATCCCTGCCCACACTCATTTAGGATGCCCTGTAGCAAAAAAATGCCTCTTCCAGACACCGAAGGATCAGAGAGCATTTCAGAGACACACAGGTCTCTACCTCCCTGGTTTTTTCATTTTCTTGGGTCTCTTTCTACAGCAGAGAAGCTGCACTTCCAGGTACCTTTAGCTACCTGAACTAAACACAGGAGCAGTGCAGGGAGGTGCACAGCCAGCACCGAGCTCTCTCCTCTAACACAAGGAGGGCTGGGGAGTCACCTGAGCAATGGGTGATTTGTCTCACCCAGTACAGCCATCTCTCCACCTGAGCTGATCTCTCTTTGCATCCCCAAACCCCCACAGGCTGGCCAGACCAGGTCCAAAGGGTCCCAAAACTACCAGTACCTCTCCAGTGCCTGCAAAGGAAGCAGCTCAAACACAAACAGGTGCACAGGTGACAACAGCTGCTGGAATAGCTGCTTCCCACCAGGGAACCTCTTGTCTTATGTCTGGGCATAAAGTGACGTACTGGGATTTGCCATTCATACAGTAAGCAGTGTGGCTGGTGGCCCACAGACAAAATTTTGGGCAAAGACAACTTTTAACAAGGAGCAAGGAATTACTCATCTTCCCCTCTCAGTATGGAACTATTACCAGAAGAGAAAATTTTATAATCACAGGACGGGAACTTTGCTGCTAGCCCAGAGGTAAAATGCTGCACGTGACTTTTAGGAGACCTACTTTTGTCATATCATATATTTTAACATCACTTCTTTCCATCTACAGAGCAATTCTATCAGTCTTCCAGCACTGCCAACCCTTATGCTCAGCACTTGTGCTGAAAACCTCAGTTTATAGAAAAAAAGCCCTCAAAACCAGTAAGTCTCCTTGTCAATTAAGGATGCTGAGACACCCTGGTAAGTCAGAACAGAAAGACAATGAAATAGACTGAGAACTTTCCAGGCAATAAAAAGAGAACCACCCTTCCCAGCAGATATTATTGACAGTGCTTATTGGAGTACCAGGGGGGAAAAAATACAATAAAACCCCACAACCTCTACACTTTTGTCTGTATTTCCCTCAATGATACTGCTCCAGGCTATATTCAATAAGAGAGAATCAAACTGTAAAATAAAGGGAAAAAATGCAGCACAGATAAGCAAAAACTCTGCTATGAGCACTTTTTTCTATAATTCTTAGAATTTATCACAAAACAAACTTAAACCTACTCTCTAACCTCAGCCTTGTAAAGCAAATGGGACCCAAATCCTCTTGCTTTTAAAGGTGCAATACTGCATAACACACTGGGGATAAACCTATTCCTCCCCCTCAGGCTCATCCATGTGCCCTTCCCTTCTGCTATAGAAGCAGCTTTCCCTGCAGAAATGGAACTGAACTAACATGGATGAGACTTCAGCACCAACTTAGTGTCTCCCTAAACACAAAGTCAAGCACTTCAGAATGGATTTAAGAAAGATGTTCTTGCTGCCTTAATCCCAAACTACTGACTGAAGAGATTTCCATGCAGCTTCTATTCCCAGTGCAAGACTCCAAGCTACAAGGTTTCCCATGCAATATGCAAAGGGATATTTTTATCCCCACTTTATAAGCAATGCTACTATACTTCATAATGTTTACTTTAAAGATCTTGCTCTAGCTGCTCATATACAGCTGTTGAGGGCTGGGGACTACTGGAGAAAAGTCAGTGGACTCTCTTTATGCAGATGCAATAAGCTCAGTTCCTTCCAGTGTGGCAATTCTGGAAGACGCAAGGGAAGATCATGCTCAGGAAGCATCACAATGGGGACATCAGAGTGCAGAACAGGAACAGAGAGCAAGACCTAAGCTGTAACTCTCCTAGTGTGTAGCATCTGTCAGACTGGGCACTTTACCTTCAGTGAAGACACAGTTGTCACCTAATGACCCTTCTGAGGGCAGTCAGCCACTGACAACTCACTAAACAACCCCTGAAGAGCATCTTGCTTGGTTACCCTTTCCACAGTCCAAGCTCACCACTTCTGCCTGCCCTGCTTTTAACTTTCTGAGCCCTCTGGCACAGCTGAGGCTAACTAAATCATGATCTGACTGCTAATCTTCCTGTCTCTACTTAAATGGTAATGTGATGCTGCCATTATTCACTTCTGCTGTCCTGCTGCTGAGCCTTAAAGTCATCTCAGTTCACCATGAGCTGCTGTGCTTCCTGCCTTATTATGCAGCTACACAGTGATCTTCATCCTCCTGGGGCTTGCCAAGGACATGATAGTTGCAGGGTGCTCACATGCACTTTGTTTGATCTCCAGGGGCATGCTCACTGAAGGCCAGAGGATCATGGCTAAATCAGCTGCTCTGCAGAGTCATGTCCCTCACCCTCAAGCTGCAGGTATTGCTGAAGATAATCTGCTGTGTGCTGTGGGGGAAAGAGCAAGAGCAATGACAGAAATATTAGTCTTTAATGACCTTTTCATTTAGCTCTCCTGTTTAAGGTGAATAAGGAACTCACCCCTTAAATGGAAAATGGAGAACACAGAAGTATAATAACTCTGCACAGAGGAGCTATGAGGTTATGCATCAATGCAGCATTTAGCAAAGACCCACTAAAGGCAACAACTCCTGCTTATTTCCATCAGCAAAGAAGGAGCTATGAGGTTATGCATCAATGCAGCATTTAGCAAAGACCCACTGAAGGTACCAACTCCTTATTTCAAACAGCAAAGCAGCAGCACTAAACCCCTGGGGGAGGACCCCTACTCTCTTATCATCACTGCAGGGTAACTCAATTTGCTCTAAACCCTGCTCAGAAGCAGCAAAGAACAGGGCACAACACTGAATTCCAGCTGCAACTCCACTATGGAAGGCAGTCTGATATGGTCTCGTGTCTTTCAACTCTCAGAATGCCCCTTATTACAGCAACACAATGACATGAGGCTGCAGCAAGCCAGTCCCCACTTTCCCTTGGGCTGGGAGTGATAAAAAGACTCAACACAACCACACTCACAGAAATCACCTTAATCTGAATTCTCCAACTCAATGGCACAGAACTCCGAGCGACCACCTTTCAATGAACTCTGAAAAAAGATGAAGGGCTTAGTGACCTTTGAGGGATTTGAGCCACTGGCTCCAAGGATTCTTGCAATGCACAGCAATGCTCTTGGTTGGCAGGCAAGCCTCCACTTGAGGTTACTGGTGCAGAACTGCTTCTAAATCTACTTCAGAAGTTACCGTGCTGGGTGCCAGAGGTACTCATTGTGGGTTATGGCATAAACTCTGAAGCTCGTGGGGTTACTGCTCTCTGCACAACGAGCTGTCAAACAACAGATGACTCTGCAAGCTCAGATGGGAAGCAGCGATTTTCTATCCAGCAACCTGCAATAAGGTACAAGGAAGGCACCTACTGCAGAATTTCCACAGGAGACTTGCCCATTTGTTTGCTCTCTCACTGCAGCTCAGTGCCTCTGTCTGGTCTGAGCACAGCGAGGCTGTGAGAGATGCCAGCAGCAGGCTCCCAGAACAGTCCCTCTGGCACCTGCTAAGGACATCGGTCTGGTGAGGGACAAAGCATCTCCAGCCCTCCTCTGAACCACCTCGGCACGCTGCTGACTCCCTTCTGTGCCTGTGCAACAGTTTTGCTGAGGATGTGACTGCAAACATGGGAAATGTAATACATCTCAGCAGCATATTTCACCTAAATGTTCTTCAAACATTTGTTTATTGCAATTAAACATTTTAGCCTGGAATTTACACATTCCATTATTCTTATTTTCCCCCATTCAGGCTGCAGCTGTCATAATGGGAGGTTGATTTATGACTCACCTAACCAGCACTCAAATCCCTAGCACACCAAGCCCAGCATGCAAGTCAGAGCATAAACTGCTCCTAATTTACTCAGATTAACTCCGCATTTTAAGTGCCACTGCAGAAACCGCAGTTCCCCTCCCCTAAAAAGGATGGGTTCCAGAATACTCGATAAGCCAAATTTTGCAAACACAAATTTTGTAGACAGAGAAGGGCACCAAAATCCCTCCTTCAGAAGTACAGCATTAATAAAGGCTTGTAATAAATCGGCACGAGAATCAGCAAGCTCCATGCAGATTACTATGGTGACAGGCATCAGCACAGAACTCGGGGATGAAAGGCTGAGGGAGATAAATGTTGGGGCTGTTTTCCCAGCCAGGAGCTGCCAAATTCTCCAGGGTGTTTGAAGCTAAGATGAAGTAATTTGACTGTCTCAAATTAAATGCATCACTATCGACATAAGTTTAATAGCTCAACTCACTACAATGATTCACTGAACCCACCCAAACTGTGAAGCTCAGAAATAACACCACTCACAGCTGTGAAAGGAGCTACTGCCCTTGAGGCTCCGAGTGTTTCCTCTGGCCAAACACCCTGACCAACTCTGCCACGCAGTGACTGTGGCTGTAAGTCTTCAGCAGAGGCTGCACATGGCTGGCTGTGGCTGCACCTGCAGTGAGTCACGCACGGAGCAGGTCGGAGCACCGTGAGCCACACGCGGGGATCCTGGAGGACACTCCAACTGTGTCATGCAGGTGTGGAGGTGGGAAATCCTGCTGCAAAGTGCTGAGCGTTTTCAGCTCCCTCAGGAGTCACTCAGTGCACAGAAGTGCACAGGCAGAGGCAAGGCATTTATTTCCCAGTGTCACAGTGTCTTCCAGTTTCTGTCACTAAACTCAGCACAATTGTTTGGAGCTGAAGGACATGTATTCCTTGAGGAAGCCTACAAGCAGGTGGCCAGGATGGCCTGGGCAATGCTGCCTGTAGCATCCTGAGTAACAGGCAGGGAGAGGGCAAAAGAACTGCAGAGCCAAGAGAAATGAGCGACACAGGGGAGCATTTGTATTTATCTGGATGTCTCCTCAGACTGCCTGCATATAGGTCCAGTCACAGTGGGTAACAACAGCTGCCCAAACATTAGGAGCTCTGTAGCAAAGCCAGGCATCCAACCCCACCTTGCACAGCTGTCATGAACCCCTTTAGATGCAGCCATTTGGCCTAACACACTGGCACATCACTGAGCCTGTGAGTAGGATGCAGAGATGGAAACAGACTTATTGACATGAAGATTTGCTCACAAGGTCTATGGGTTTGGGGGCATCAAACAGTCAATCCCAGCTCCTTTCCCAATGATGCAGAACAAAGGCCATACCCAGCTTCAGTTGAGCATGATTACAGGGATAGGGTCACCCTCCAATTACAAAGCATTCATTTGGAGAAGAAGATCTGGGACAACAGCGCTGCACGGTGCACTCGTGTATTTACTCATCTCAAGTGCGAATCTCCACCCAGGGCTAATAACCACAGAGAAACAACCAGTGTCTCCAGGATGCATTACATGTAATAACGGGCTGTGCTGGCAGGGATGGCCTCTCTGTTTGAAGGACATGCTTCCAAAAATTATATTTCCCTAACTTAGAGGGATGATGGGCTCAAGCTGATGACAGCACCCATCAGCGCAATTGCCTCCTGTCACCGTCACTGAGTCACTAGAGCAGAATGGCACCTTGTAGGCAAAAAGAGCATGCAGAGAAGTGACTTCCTTTCCTGCGCCGGCGCCTGCCAGGAGGAATAGTAATTATCTCTCCAGCATGGAGCACAGCTGCCTGCCTGCACCCCTCCACGATGCCTGCTTTGCTCTAACCAAGATGAGTCCCTCCAGGGAAGTCTTATTTCTCACTTGCAGAGTAGGTGGAAATGATGTGATTGCACGTCTGTGGCATTTATGCAGGCCCTCCCATATCCAGGGAATCAGCTTTACAGAGATGTTAATACAAGTCTGAGGTAAGGGGCAGAGAAATTAGTCACATAAAGCATTGAAAACTAGGGGTGTCACATGGAATCACTGCTACATCTCTGGGGATGCTCTTAGCACAGCCTGTGGATGTCAGAAAGTAAAGAAGTCACCCTGCAGCTCACCCACTCTCCAAGATCTGGATCCCATGTGACAGCCACCTAAGGTCAACAGCTCAAGGATAAGGAGGTACAAGGTTGTGGATGAGTTTTCCCAGAAAGCAAACACCAAACTCATGTACATGACACGTGAGCTACCCACTCTGCACAAACACCAAGGACAAAACAGCCACCCCAGCACTGCAGGGCCAAAGAGGAACCAAAAGATCACTGCAGGTGAAACAGTGGGACAAAAAGTGGATGAGAACTGATGGCCCACCTGCCACCAGGTATTTTGGCACAGAATTGCTGACTACTTCTGAGTAAAACTGTCTAGCTGAATATTTTGCTGAAAAGTTCAGAGTAAGAGTAGATAAAGCTATATGCAAACTCCATCTCACTAACAGAAAAAAAGAGAGGCCTGAAAAGACTGCAAGTTTTTATCTTTTCTTTTGACATGACATTTTCTTTGGAAATGTAATGAAAAAAATGTTAACAGAGACAGAGATTAAATCCAAAGTTTCATTTTAAGTACAATGAAATACTGCACTGAGTCTGAATCCTCTTCTCCCCAGAAACTTCTTTTATTTGACCAGAGAACTAAAAAAATCCAATTCTTTATACAATTCACTGCCACATTTGTCTTTGCCTCCCTCAGGATGTGGTTTATGTTGCTTTGTTGATCCAGTGTGTTTTAGCAGCAGACAAAATTTCAAAACATTTCCCTTTCAAGAGCAATTTTCTACACCTGTATTGGCTCCAGTTCTGATGATAAAACTAAAGCCAGGCAGGAACAAAAGGCATACAAAAGAGATGTAGGGGCTGTTCCAGAATTTATGCAGGATAAGCTTTTTCAGGTAAAGGAATTTTAAAAATTAGAAATTTAATGCAAAATAAGTTGTAGCTACAGCTCCCAAGCTGTCATTTTCCAGCACAGTCAATGCCTTGGCTACTGAAGGTTAAAGCTTGCTCATAAGTATGGATAGCAGAGCATACAAAATGTATTATTTATTTTGAGGAACACCCTGCAATTATTCCTGACATATTGTGTAATTAGCCAAAATTACAGCATATTCACCGAGAGTGAAACAGAGGATAGCATAAATATTATGTGTGAGCCCACAGCCACTGAGCACATTTCATCTGGGTGCAGATGCGTCTCAGGAACCAAGCAAGCGTGGTTCTCCCTGGCCCCCTGGGCTGTGCCAGCTCCTGAGCAAACACCCACAAAGGGGAAACATGGGCACTAAAATCCTGACTTTCCCATGCCAGCAATGGGAGCCCAAGAGCTGCATGAGGATTTAACAAATGCAAACACCCACACTGCAGAGCTTTCAGGATGACTGAGCCCAAAGCTCATACCAGAGAAGACGGGGTATATTCCCACATATGTTATGCCAAGGGAGGTGGAAAGGTGAGCTCAGAGGATGTCTGGAAAAGCTGCTTGCTTTGCTGCCTCGAGCTGACAGGAGGAGAAACTGAAAAGCAGCGATGCCATCTTTGCCATGCTTGCAGAACCTCCTGGCCTGCAGCTTCCCAGAGAGAAGAGCTACATGTCAGACTCATCCTAAGGACTTGTCTGATGGCTCAGAAATCCTGGAGGATGTTGTAGCAGTGCCCTGCCATGTGTACAGTTAGAAAAATTTTATTTTGTTCTCTTGACTCCAAAATGCAACACAAAACTTCGTCACTGTTTATCAGATTTCTTCCTGGTTTCCTACAGAGATGTGGTTTGGATATTAGGACATTCTACCCAGAATTTGCTCTGTGGGAGGATGCAAAAAAACAACTTTAAGAATATCCTTCTAAGGAATGCACATCTGGAATCAGTGCAGGACTGAAGCTGGACTAATCAACAGTGAGGTCCCTTTCAGCCCTGCTGCTGGGTGACCAAGACTTGGTGGCATTAGCACATTCTGTACTCTGAGTTTTTGAGAGACTCCACGATAGAGTCCCCATCTCCCCTCACATTGAAGTGCCCCATGCAAGGCACCTCATCACTAGTAGTGCTCACATGAGCAGGGCAGACACCATCCCTGCTGTTCAGGCCTGCCACAGCACTGAGATTTATGCTGTTCTCAGATGCTAAATCTCTCCACTTCCCCCATCAATCCAGCAGGACTGAAATACTGCAGAAACACCAAGAAGTCCCTCACACAAACAAAACATACTATGGAAACAACCACATCAAACTTCCACTCTGCTCTGAATGCCTAGCATAGTAGATTCATTAAAATAGAAAATGGACAGGACATACTACCAACAAGCACTGAGGAGAAATTAATCACTTCAGATGCTATCAGTCTCGGGGAAGGTGCCTGGTCCTACCAACACCAGCTCACAGAAGCGTCCTGGATAATCACTGGATAACAACTCTGGGAAAAATTTAGGTCCCAGTGTCATTCTGCAAGCTTTAAATAGTCCTAAGTGATAACATCCTCTTTTGCTACGGTATTCCTCAAGCAACCTCACAGCATTTTCCAATGGGATGAGCACGTGAAACTCCTTTATTTAACAGGTAATGAGCCTGTGATGTGGAAGAAATTAAAGCTTGAATCAGTCGGGTTGTATTACAAGAATATTTTTTGCTCACTGCACTAGTGCAGCTTAAGCATTTCTGTAGCAGTCTGGAAGCATTTTTGACTCAAGACGATGCTGTTACTAAATTTCAACAAATCTTATACAACACCCAAATGCATAATGAAAATGTGCTGCTTGTGCCATTGTGAAACATTATACTTCAAAGAGCGAGATCATGCTAAAAATGGCCAAAATTCTACCATATGACTCGAAGTTCTTTCCTTTTGCTTTGTGAAAATATATGTTTTTTATCTGCATAATGATTTTAATTTTCATTGCAGCCAAAGGTTTCCTTCAAACTAATGAAAACGCTCCAGGTGTGAGAAAGCGATCATCCACTTTGTTCCATCTAAAGCTCTGTTTTAAATAACGATGATGTTTTATTGCTCATCTCTCAGCACAAACACCTCATTTCTGGTATCAAGCAGCCCTCAGGACTCCAGTGAGACAGGCAGGTTCATCTGCCGCCCAACTGCCATCTCAGAAGAGAGCTGAAATCAGTGAGCTCCCTCTCCAGGGATGCGTGTGCTGAGGATGACACAGTGCAGATGGAGTGAAAACAGAAAATCTGCCTCTCCAACAGGTTTCTGAACAAAGCTCCTGCTCCCCCAGCTGCCCAGGAGAGCTCAGAAAGCTCTAAAAACTTCACGTGGTGCTTGCTAATCATTCAAGAGCTGCTATGGGGCTGTAGCTCTAAAATCTTAGAATTTATTTAATGGAAAATAGAATAGAAGGAACAGGAAGAAAAAGAGAAGAAGAAATGTTTATGGAAACAAAGAGGGCAGGAGTGGCACAGAACGAAATGAAATGAAAGCCAAAAGAAACGTTTAGAAATGTTTCAGTACTGATGCTGCGTGCCTGCCAGCAGGCAGAGCCCATACTGATGAGCACCACACCTGACTGTAAAGGCCAGCAGGGAATTACTGGTTACACCACAGGCTCTGGCAGCCCTTTTAGCCCCAGTAACAGACAATCCCCACGGAGCATGATGCTGATCACCCCAGAATGACCGCAGGGACGGCTGCAGATCAATACCAGAGGCAGCCAGTGACTCACCCCGGCTCCAGTTACAGGAGCTGTGCCAGAAAACCACCAGCTACAGGGCAGGTGTATGGTCCAAGCTCTTCACCTGCCAGCATCTGATCCCTGCATCTCCTGCAGCCCAGTGGCTCCCAAGATCCCAGGGAACCCTTCAGCAACCCAACCCTAAGCTGGGCCCTGGAAGCCAAAACCAGCTGTCTCTTTGCTCATTTCTACTGCTTCTCAATGTTCTGGAAAATGTGGACTGGCTTTTTGCAGCCCGGCTTCATTTGCAGCAGACCCATCCACTTGACCTTTTGCAAACAGTTTTGCTTTGGGGGATGAATGAAATGTATTTATTTGGCAGCTGAGGCAACATGGGTGGCAACTGCTAAGCAAAGAAACTATCTGTGCAGCCAACAAGGGAGGAGACAGCCAACTATGCTATTGTAGATAAATATCAATTAAGTGAGCATGTTCTATTAACCCCAAGACCTCTCTTTTCTTCCTTCATTCCAATCCAAAATGCTTAAGTATCTCAAGAAAGGAACATTTGAGGGGGATTTTATCTTTATCATAACTGCAATCAGGTTTCAGCTGGAGAAGAGGCACAAGTAACAGAATTACATTGCCTCTCTGTGGTTATTTTGCCAGTTCACAGCATGTAGCTGTCCACTGGATGTAACACATGCCCTTAACAGAGCAGGCTGCTGCAGGGAAGGTGAGACAGGAGTGCACAGAGCACTCCACAGATGCTGCTGTGAGATGTGAGAGAAGCTCTGTGCCCTCCACCACTGTAGTGGCTGTACCTAGCCCTGGATCTTCACCCTCACGTACAGCCCCCACGAGAGGCAAACAGCCATTTTCTGACATCTATCACTGAAGATGCACACTCCAAACAAGAACTATTGTGCTGAAAAAGTCCCAGGAAGAAAGACAGGGAACACAGGCAGGTGACAGCATACCTGCTTCTCTCCTTTTACCACAGCTGCCCACTTTCTGGCCAGTGAAGTGCCAGAGGTCCACAGCTGAGGGTTCCTCTTCAGGAGCACAGCAGGGCCAGCCAAGCACCATTGGAAATCGAGTTTGTTTTTGGGCTTGGTAACACTGAAGGAGGAGGGGGCACTGATGCAAGTCAAACTGGATTGCACAAAATTCCACCTCCCACACAAAACTTCAGGTACAACAGGTGCACATGCTGCCAAGACAAGAGAGGAGCTGATACTGCTACCTCCCCCCTTGCTATTGCGCACAAGAGCTCAACAGTCTTCCAAACTTAAAGCTCTGCCTAGAACCCCAAGCAGCATCTCCTCAGTGGGTACCCCAGCACAGAGGAACAGTCACCTCCTCATGACAAACCCAAAGCCACGAGCAGAAGCAGCAACACAGCTGCACAGACCCCTTCTGTGATGCTGCTGCTTCCAGCATTAACCTCCATCTCTCAGTGCAGCCCACTCCACAGGGAAAGGGCAGAGAGCAGAAATGCCTGGAGGGGCTGCATGGAGCCTCATCACACCAGCAACCAGCCACAGCTCCTCCCAGAAGACTGGAAAGGCTCAGAACTCAGGTCACCACCCTGCCTCCAGGTTTGTGGCCTTGTCTCTCTGTCACCTTTAGCCAGGGCATTCTGAAATGAACACAGGACAGAAGAGGTGTTCGACAAGTGTCAGCTTGCATCCAGGTGCATTTTCTCAGCAGCCACGTAAGCTCCATCAGAGTGTCAGAAAGCCTCATTTCAGTGCTAGGAACGAGCACAGTCACTTGTCTGAGCTGCAGCGTGGGGGCTGGAAAAGCCTAAGTGAGTGGTCTGCCTGAACAGTGAATCCCACAGTCGTGTTCCACAGCTCTCAAGAAAGATGCCTTCTGCTTTACCATTTTAGAAATGTGTTGTAGCTGCTATTTTCAGAGGTACTGTTAAGAAGCTGTAGCCCTACAGCCCTGTGACCATGCTGCACAAACTCAGTCTCCGCATTGACTCCCTGAAAGCACAAAACCCCTGTTCCTGCAAGCTGGATGAGAGGCACTCATGAGTGTGTCCATGGTTCTCCTACAGCTTCTAACAGAGATGTGCAGTAAAACCAGCCTCTGGAAAGGCCAAGTTATTCCAGGATTCTGCTACATGTCAGAAGAGGGCAAAGATAAAATAGATGTAGTAGCTTACTCCATGCTCAGAAAGGATAATACATTAACATGAAGAATCTTGTGTTAGCTGGGGAATAGAGATAAACCATGTATTAAACAGAGAAAAGAGTACAAAGGGACTGCTCCCTGACAGACTGCAGCAAGCACAGCCCAGGCACGGAGTAGATGACTTTAGTACAGGTCACTTCTCAAGACATTTCTGAGATCAAGACACAACAATAATGCAGTCATGGCAATGACACTCTGACAGAACATACGGAAACGTATCTGTATTCAATGATTACTCTTTATTTAGAAGTTAGTTCTTTGGAGCTGCTTTCTCTGACCTGTTCTTGTCTATGTTCTTGGTCACCTTCTGCCAAGCCATGGAGCTTGCAAATATGAAAGGGATGTCAATCTCTTACACGTTTTTTTTGCTTGATAAAATTCTTCCTTTGATTTTAATAACAAATCACAGCTTGGTTCCAACTGTGCAGCAGCAGAAAAATCTCAGAAATAACTGTTCAGAAGGATAGATCAAATGAGAAAAATGGGGATGAAACAAACACCTACCTGGCCACTGTGGTTCATGGTATTCCTTTTTGGGGAGGGGAAGGAAGGACAGCAGATAAGCCCAACTGCATTTGCACTTGCTCCCCACCACAGTGAGAGTCATGATTATGTTTGCCTTTCAAACAGCCTCATCAGCTCCCATGGCAGTTCTGCTCTCCTCACTGCCCAAGTCAAGCTGATGATTGTTTTGGTTAATAAGTAATAATAAGTAAATAATAATATAACTTAATAATAAGTTAAAATATTAAGTATCTGGTCTATTGGAATTATTCTAAATTTGTTTTGAATTCAGCAAAGAAAGTAAGGAAGAAAGAAAACCTTGTCTCCATTCTGGTATTTTTTTGGAACTCAAGCTTTAAAAATACACATACCAGAAACTTCTAAATGAAACTGCACCATTACCACACCACCCCCCCCCAAAAAAAAGAAACCAAACAAAAACCACAGTTGTATCAGTCTTTTTTGGAACTCAAGCTTTAAAAATACACATACCAGAAACTTCTAAATAAAACTGCACCATTACCCCCCCCCCCAAAAAAAAAAGAAAACAAACAAAAACCACAGTTGTATCAGTGAACGATAAATTGATTTATATGGATCTTTTATGGTGAAGGGAAATAATCACTCACAAACCACTTTTTGCCCTGACTCTCCCATTTGGCTGGTGATGGAAGAATCAATCATTTGTATTGATCTAATGGTGAGCCTCTGCTGCCTAACAATTTCCACTGCTCTCACAAGCACAGCTACCCCTGAGGCCAGGGGGACAAAGATATCCATCCCTCTCAGAGCTTGGATAACTTCCATGTATTTTCTTGGCATCAACCATACTCAGTCCAGAACTAGTACAAAGAGGCTTACTGACTGACATGCTCACCCATAAGTTGGGGAAGCAAGCTGGAAGCTGAGTGTTCCATGCTCTGGAGAAAGCCAGGAACCTGCAGCTCTTCCCAGACTTTAGGCACTGAGAGCTGGGAGCTGCTATCTGACCCTCAGTAATGGAGCACAGGCATGCACTGTGACATCCACCATACCTGCAAGTCATGAATGTGTGCGATAGCACCCCCAGGATCGACTGGGTAAAATGAAACCCATCAGCCGAGCTGTCATGAGCAGGAGGGAGCCTCTTCCTCCCTCCTGGTTATGCTTCATAAGCATGGGTGGTGCAGAAGGAGCTTACAGCACTGCCCCACCAAGGAGGACGCATGCCCTCAGGGCTGTGCCCTTCCCCGTGGTGTTATCCAGGCTCATGTCTGGCTCGAGACTTGGCATCCATGCCCTTATCTCAGCTAGCACTTGTAGGAGCTCTTGTGGTCCACATGATGTCACATTTCCAGGTATTTCCATTCCACTCAGCCACTGCTTAGATAGAGAACACAGCATCAAATTCTGCAGAGGAGCAGGCAGAAGAATGTGATGGACGCCCCCTTGGTTGGGCACACACATGCATGGACACACAGAGAAGAGCTGGGATGGAGATGGAATTCCCTCCTGCAGGGAGCAGCTATGCCCTGGGTAATGCAGCCAGCATTTGGACAGTAGCAACAAAGTGGACAAATTCCACAGGTTGGGCAGGTATTAACAGCTGTTCTGATATGCACCACTCCCCAAAAGCAGGCAAGGACTATGAGCTAAAAAGGTGGTTTTTACCCTGAGCTTCAATCATCATTTTCACCCTGCATGAAATCAGAAAGGACTTCAGGATTTAAGTCAGGGAATTTAACAGCTTGCAGATGACAGACTTCTCAAATGCTTTAAATGAATCTCTGAATGAACAAAGTCCTTCTATGTCCTTCAACTAAAGTTGCCCTTATATTTTACTTATACTGCTGCAAAAATATCTACATCCATATATTTTAAGTTCCAAATCTCTATTTATTATTCAAAATGAGAAATACGGCAAATGGAAAACATGGTTTAAGTTACTGCTTTTTTCCTATGTGCAAGCCATTTCCTTCGCTTTGAGAGAAGCCTTTATATATCCCTAAGGAAAACCATCTTTCCCTGGAAGAGCACAAAATATGTACCAGACAGGGAAAAAAAAGAATTAAAAAACACAATTTTTTTTTCCCTGGGGTGAAAAACCTGTTTGAGAATGAGCTCTGCATTCTGAGCTGGTAACTCACCTACAAAAGCAGCATCTGAGGGGACTGAGACAATACTACACAGTGCCTGGCATCACCTGACCCAAAGCTGCCTCAATTTAAACATGATTTCCCCAAGTAGTAACACTCTTTCAGTGGGCTTCACTTGGACAAAATTTCTAGCAATCCCCACAGATATTGTGATGCTCTAGCCTGATGCTCTAGCCTGTTTTCCTTTGTGCAAGGGTGCCAAACTGCTCAGCTTTGCTGTTCAGTGGCCATGACATGATGGAAGGCCACCTCTACCCCAGCTCTCTGGGGTGCGCTCTGCCCGAGAAGATGGCTGGTGAAACAACAGTGGCAGCTTTCACAAATAAGCTGGACCCTCCAGCCCAGGCTTTTCAGACTGCTATAAAACAGCTGAAGAAGGGACACACTTGAATGCTTTAATTCAGACACAAAGGGGATGAAAGTACTTGGTTCAACTCTTTGTTGGCAGGGAAGTCATATGGAGAGAGCTGCTTATCTCCTGCATTCAACTCTTGGATCCATCAGTCCCTGAGGAAGAATCCACCTCTTGAACCTGCACTGACAAGCCATGCCATAACATAATTTCTTTTGAATCCTCTATCAAGTCACTATGGTTCAGAGCAAAATATATAATTTATAGATGCACAATTGCAGCTAATGACCTGTATCAACTCACAATAACGGGATTAAGCCCATGTGTCCAAATGTTCAGTTTAGTCCATAGCACTCAGTGTCCTTATTTGGCCTATCTTAAACTAGTAACTCATCTTGGAGCAAAACACATCCAAGAGCTCTAAAGAACACAGTGTACATGTGAGACAGCTGCCTTTGCCCATTGAAAAGACAGACAAAATTAGTTATCGTTTTACAACACAGTCCCTATTGCAACCAACAAACGAGATGTTTCTGCAGTCTGTTTTCCCCAGGAGCAGATAGCTTTGATTATACAAGATATCCCTGCATGGATCTGGCTCCCCATGGCTTGCCAAAACCTTTGACTACTCATGCCCAGTATGCGAGACTCAGCTGCTCCGGGGTGCAAATTCTCCCTTCCCATGCGAGAGCAGGAGTATGTCACTCTCACTCCTCACAGGCTGCAAAGAGGAGCACAAGGTGCCAACCAGTGCCAAGTAACTCTGCTCAGCCACATCTTTACTGAATATTTTAGTTATAGCACTGTTTGAGTCACATATTAAAACATGTATTAAACAGCTTACTTAATCAATGTAAGCTTACACAGTTACTTTACAGAAACAAGGAGCAAAGGGAACATGAACCTCCACCAGAGATGCATCTGTGTAATGTGCAAGCTGCAGCTCCACCACTGCTGCATCCTGAGCTCAGAGGCACCAGGGCCCAAGGTGTGGAGTGCTGGTCCCAGCACAGGGAAATTAGGTCTCTGTGTCAGGTGACTGCTCCATAGCTGGAGCTGGTCTCACCTTCTGTAAAATGGGAAGAATCCTCTCCATTTGGTAGAGCTTGTTGAGTGCTATAGATGAAAACCACTCTGTAAATTCGAAGTATTTTGACAGTTACTCCCCATAGTCATAGGAAAAGGTCATGTTTAAAAAGGTAAGGAGGGATCCCCTGGCCCTGTATCACCTCCAAATACAACAGTACCTCTTGAACAGGGGTGTTTCTCTCATTCCCTTCACTGACTTGCAAACTACTGAACCAGCATATCATTAAGTGCACATAATCACTGGGGTTGTGGGTCACTGCACAAAATATGCACATTTCTTTAAACCACTTTCAATTCATTTGCATGTCATTTTCTGTGCAGAAACTGGATTCTGAAATGAGCAAGTTATCTGGGCACAATACACTCCCATGAATAAACAATGGGAGCAGCAGAACCTCAGTAGCCGCCTCCTGAGCACCCAAGACCAGGAATACAATGTATCAGTGAAATAAATCCCTAGATAAAAGATGGACACAGGGAACTAAAGCAGAGACAGTCTATAGCCTAGGAAAGGACACTTAGGATTTTTTTTCATAGCAACTTAATTCCTCTAGTTCTTGATTATATAAAATGAATACTGGTTACAAGCTATTGACTGACAGCTCTGAAGATTGAGCAGCTCTATTTTACAACACTGAGTAGCACTGATCCTCCTTCTAAGTTAATAAAAAGATTCCCTAAAATCACTCTTGTCTGTAAGTTATCAAAAATGTTCCTCAGCATAAAAGTCCATGAAAGCTGACAGAATTCTTAAAATTCATTGATTATTCACAGGCATTTACTGAGTCCAAGGAAGCAGAATTGGACCTGTGTAGCTGGGAGCACTGGGGTACGACCAATAGAAAGCCTTCCCAACTACATCCTGCTGGAAGTCACTAAAACTTTCATGAGACAAAGCATCTTGAAATCTAGCTAACAGATCTACACTTCCCAGCCCTCTTAATCCTGAGGAGATTGCATTTAATAGGAGATTAAGATGGAGAGGAAAGAGGAATATAAAAATTACATCAGTAAGACTCCCAGTTCCCATTCTTGATCCTGTAAAGAGTGACTCCTGAGACAAAATGCCAACATTTTTTGGGCAAGAGCCGTGTTCTGCTCTTGGCTCAGAGATTAACTAATACATAGGATAGTCCAGCAAGCCACCACTCATCAGAACTTAAGTAGGAAAAAAATGATAGACAACTTTTCCCCTTTGAATATTTCAAGTCACGCTATATTTTAAGTATTTTACAGTCTCTTGTGATACCTGCTTTCAAGCAGGCCATTAAGAAACGGGTTTGCACAGCCTAACCCATGCATTGAGTCTTCAAACATTCTTGTAACTAAGTATGGTCCCTTCCCCACAGCCTGTGAATCTGGAGTGCTGACAGCAATCCAGAGTAAATATTCTTTCCCATTTGTTTGACAACAGTGCTGACAGAAGTGGCCTTTTATGGTGAGAGGCTTTGTCCCATTCCCTTCCCTTGCCCAGATGAGTCCAGCTCATGTGCATCAGCCTACAGACAAGAAGAACAGCCTTAGCTACCTCCGACACCTTGGTGGAGACCTCAGCTGTGGAGAAGGGGCTTCATGAAGAGACTGATCAACAAACATAATACTAATGTTTATGGAAAACATGGGAGGCTTACACAGGTTGATGGTACATCCTGAATGGCTAAGTGAATGAGTATCCCCCTTTTTTAACCATTATACTGAAGAACATCTGAGAAAACGGTATCTTCACAGCAGCTTCTCAAACCAATCTCTGTTTTCTTACCTTTACAGTGACTTATAGCAGTAAAAAAAATAAAGGAAGGCATAAATAATAATTCCACTCAGAAATTATGGAGGGCCTATTCTTGCCAGGTGCTGAGTTCTCACGCCTACCAAGGACAGCTGACAGCCCAAAGCAATGCTCAGAACTGAAACTGTGGGTGGTGGGACTTCATCGTGGGAATGTGAGCACTAGGGTGTACACTAGGGTGAAGTTCTTCACAAGGAACCAAGACTGAGCACACACAAGGATAAAAGTATAAAAAGAAAGAAGACAAAAAAGGACTACCCTAAAGAGCACTTCTAGGTCCTCACAAACTCAGTATCAGGTGTAACCATCATGCAGCTGCCATCAAGAAAGCTTTCTAATGAAATTCCCTGTACAACTCTGCTCTTGAAGTAGCACTTGATGGATTTAGTAATCAAATGGCCACGATTTTAACTGATCCTCAGTTTATCGATTTCCATGTCTCCATGCAGAAAATGAGAAACCATTAAAAAAACTTATCTACGAAGAAGTGGAAAAATACAATTCTGGGTAAACCTTCAACAGATGAAACCGCTGGGCCACTCTTGCCAAGAGGACCCTCTGTGCTCATCCTTCCCATAGTCGTGAAGGGATGCTGGCAGCAGGTCACTGCCCTCCCATCCCTCCTCAAACCAAGGGAGGAGATCCGCCAGGACCCAGGCCAAAGTTCAGCTCGGAGCAAGCCTCGTCCCCAGCCGGTAGCCGGCGATGCCGGGAGCGCCCCGGAGCAGCCATCCCGGCGGGTCCGGGGCTGCCCTCGCCGCCAAGCGGGTTCGCACTGCCCCGGCCCGCCGTACTCACCCGGTCTCCTCCTCACCGGCCTTTTCCTGCCGCTGCAGAAGCGCACTTTGCTGAAGACCCCCAGGACATGCCTCTCGCATAGGGAGCGCCCGTCCTTGCTGGGGCTGGAGCGGCGCTTGGAGGCGGACACCCGGTCGCTGTTGGACTCCCTCGCCTGCCGCTTCTGCCGGATCAGCGAGCTGGCGATAGCCGCTGCCATCGCCGCTCATGGGCCCCCCGCGCCGCTCCGCTCCGGGGTGCGCCGCCCGGGCGCGCTGGGGCCAAGCCGCCGCCGCGCCCCGCGGGGACCGGGGACGGGAACGACCGGCTGAACGCGCTGCAGCCCCGAGTCCCGGCGCCGGGGAGGGCTCAGCCGGCCAGGCGGAGCAGGGCGCCCGGGCTAACAACCATGGCTGGACGCCGGACCCCGCCGCCCATGGGTCTGTCCCCGGGGAGCGCAAATCCCGGCGCGGGCGGCCGTCGGCGAGACCCCCGGCCGGGCTGGTAGCGCCGCGTAGATCCGGGAGCGGCCGCCGCGCTGGCGAAGGTCCGCTGTGTCCAAAGGATAGGGGGACGCGGAGGATCCGCGGGTCCCTGCGGCGCGGTGCCGCTCCGCTCCGCCCGGGCGCAGGCGGCGGCGCTTCCTCCCTCCGGCCGCTCTCCGGCGAGGGGCTGCGGGATGAGTCAGAGACCCCTCGGCCCGCGGGCAGCCCCGGCCCCGGCGCGGTGGCTCCGAGGCGCTGCGCGGCAGGGCGCGCACATGGACGCGGCTCCGCGGCCGGGCTCAGGGAGAGCCGCGCTGCATTCCTGTTCGCACTCCTCCTCTTTCTCCTCTCCCCCCCTACCCACTCTGCTCTCAGAGAGGGCGGGAGGGGAAGGAAAAAGCGGCCACGAGAAAAAGCAGCAGACCAACAAACAAATTAAAAAGAACGGGGAAAAAATTAAATTCTAAAAAAAAAAAAAAAAAAAAAAAAAAAAAAAAAAAAAAAAAAAAAAAAAAAAAAGAAAAAAAAAAAAAAAAAAAAAAAAAAAAAAAAAAAAAAAAAAAAAAAAAAAAAAAAAAGAAGCGGCCGGCCGCGAGTGCGGGCTCACATCGCCGCAGCTCGGCGCCCCGGGCTCACAGCGCCATGGCTGGCGCAGCTTCTCCTGCCCTGCTCGCCGCCTCTGCCCCGGCACCGGCTCTCCCCGACGGCAGCAACCCACATCGTCCGGCCGACCGCCGAGCACTCGGCACCGGGGCGGCCCCGGGCCCGGCTGCCGCGGCGGGGACGGCGGCGGGAGGAGCGATGCAAGGCGGGGAGGAGGTGGAGGAGGAGAAGGGCGGGGGGGTGCGGCTGCCACTGCTGCTGCTGCTCCGTGCGGGGCTCAGGATGCTCCGCGGTGCCGCCCGACGGCGGCGGGGCGAGGAGGAGCCGAGCCGCGCCCGCTTCGCGCCTGCATCCTCCTGCCCGAGCCGGGAGGGGGGAGGCGAGGAGAGGAGGGGGGAGGAGGAGAGGGGAGGGAGGGGCCGGGGAAGCCCCCCCGGACGCCCACGCTGCGCAGGGCTGTTGCCAAGGCGGCGGGGAGCCCCGCAGCCCGCGGCGGCCGGGCAGGAGCCGGGCTCCGGGCTTCGGGCTCAGAGAGAATTGCAGCTGCTCCCGCTCGCCCTCTTCTACGCAATCCTACGTGATCGAGGTTTGGATGAGAAATATCGCGCAGGCAAAGCGAGGCAATTGCAGCTCCGCGGCGGCTCTGCCCCTCCGCTCGGGCAGACCCGCCGCCGGCAGCCGGGCTTCCCCGGGACCGCAACCCTCCCGGCAGAGCCGCCTGCCACTCGTGCAGCCACCCCGGCTGCCTCCCTGGCCACTGCTGTCGACCCCCGAGCACCCAGCCTCGGCAGCCGAGCGTGTCCGTGGCTTTCCCTGTTTCTCCGTGGAAGCAGAGAAAGGACAACCCCGGCATCCCGAGGGCTGCTCTGCCGGGGCCGGTTCCCTGGCTGGGGAACGTGCGGGCGGCTCCAGCGGCGGTGGGCACTGCTGGGCTGCCCCCGACACACCGCCATCAGCAGGTGCTGGGCCGGCTCCCGCATATCTCCAGCCACAAAACCGCACCGAGAAAAAACTGAAGGTGGAGATACATCTCTGGTTATCCAGAGAAGTAACTGCTGCTGCACAAGGACGGTGCTCTCCAGATTTCAGGTTCAAGTAACAGGTAGCGATGGTAGCTACCAGGTTATTTAGGTGACGAGCAAAATACCCAGGGGAACGCACAGGCGTCGGGGTGGAGGGAGAGGGGATCTCGGCTGAGAGGACACTGCTACACTTTGGCAAGTAACAATGGCACGACAGGATTAAGCGAGTCCTGAAGGTGTACGGGTGATGCATGTTTCTGGCTGACAAGATCATTTTAGACCAGTTGGTGACACGCCCTAGGAATTTCTAGATTTAGCAAAATAATATTTTTAACTACTTCACTTCTAAGTTCTAAAAATTTTCTGAATTCTTCACCTCTAGACTTCAGCTCTAAATTATTTTAATGTATTGGGGAGAAAAGACAACTGAAACAACCACCCACTGTGTCCATAATGATTAACTAAACTCTGGCATTACTTCCTGATTTTTACTCTTAGTCTCTCTGCATACCAAAACAAGGTGGAATCAGGTACTCCAGGCTGTTTATCTCTTTTTAACTACTGCCAACTTTTTCTGAGCAGATTTCACCATCCCAATCAATAACGTTTTTTCTTCCCTTCCCTTTCCTGTAGCTAAAATGCTTCAGATTTTAATTTTTTCTATCGGATTATTTCACTTGACATCAAAGAATTATTGCAGTACAAGGTACAGGCATGGCCTAAAGAAAGCTGTTTGCAATCAGAGAATCACTGTCTGAAATGCCAGTGAATTATCCAAAGCTTCATCTTCAAAGGATGTGAGCATATCTTCATATCATCTCAAGAAAGAGATTTTCCATCTATATATATACTTTTTTTGCCTGTAGTCTTCAAGTCTGGTGAAAAAATGCCAGTTTATCCACCCCACATTAGATAAGTTCCAGTTATTTTGATGTGCAACTAATTTGTTTTGTTGTGTAGCTGTAAACTGGTAGCAGCAGCTCTGCACTTAAAAATGATCCCAATCAGTGATAAAGTCGGTCACAGCATTTTTTTTCCTGATGATTTGTGGTCTGAAAAGAGAGTTGCTGCAACTCTTAGGAAGAAAGGCTTCTCCCAGGTCTTTCCTGCTTCTGCAGTGAGTGAATTAAATTAAGCCAAAGCTTGTGAAACTGAATGTAGTGTTGCATTTGCCAACATGCAGGTCTGCCTTTATCTATAGATGGCCAAGGAGTCCACAGGGTTTGGTTGTGAGCACAGGCACGGTGCCATGAGCTCCTGGTGACATTACTGACACATACAACTGCACAGGTCAAATCATGCTACAACTTCACAAAACTTTATAAAGAACCCAAGCTTTTATAAACACCAAGGAAGCCCAGAGTGGTCTTGATCTGGAGAATAGAAGGCCAGTCTCATCATGCTCCTGCACTGTCATTGTCACCAGTGAAACATTACCTTTGGTGGGCTGCCAAGTGAAACAGGAAAGCCTCCATGTGCTTTCATCTATCTCTAACAGTGAAAGTTATCTCTTTCAACTTCCATTTGGGAAAACAGGGTTCAAAACATCTTCTATTTTAATCTGTATCAGCTACTCCTCTTTGAGGGTTGTGCAGCCTACACTGTTCCAAACCAACTAGTCCCTGTAAGATTCACAAGCTGTCTTCCTCCTTACTACCAATGGAAGCTGAATTGTTTGAGCAAACAGGGCCAATATGGCATTTTTCCTTAAGGAAAATATTTTAAAACATATTTTTCTATAAAGTAATATCTATATTGTGTAGTTATTATGGCCATTTTTCTGGCATGCCCCTTCTCTCCGGGCTTCCTCCTCACTTCAGTACCAGTCTGCAAAGCTGCACAGTGCATCCTATGAAAAACAATGCAATTCATAAAATAACCAATACAGACTATTATGATGACATTGGAGAGATATGCCAGGGGTCCTTCTGCAGTTTGTGGAGAAAGACCCCATCTGGCACAGAGGAGCAGGCAGAGGGTCAGACTCCATGTGGCTGTTGAAGGATCAGACTCACTGTGCTCACTAAACATCCCCACCCCAAACATACAGGAGCCTCTGCATGACCAATATTAATATTTCAAGACACTAGCATTTCTGAGATTTCACTCTGTTGATAAATAAACTCTTCTGTCCTTAGTGCTGAGGTTTAAAATGAAGGCATGGCTGAATTTCAGGGCTCTGGTGACTTGAGCAGAGAAGAGATCTAGAATTGCATTCCCTTACCTTCCTAAACAGAATGATCTATCTAGGTCAAAACGGAGGTTATTGGCATCTTTCCTGAGTGAAGTGCAATAATTCCCGCAGGGTTGCTAACAGAATATCCTGTTTATTTTTCATAGAGCCTTCAAAAGCCATGGGCTGTGTTCTGTAGATTCAGTCATTAGGCATATCTCTGCTTTACTAATTCTGTACATATAGAGCTAATTACAGATACAAACATATGCAGGTTTTTTGCTATTTTATCTGCAGAGCTACTGAAAATGCATACATGAAAATTAAGGAAGAGATTTACATTTAATACCACTTTAAAATGTGTGTGCACATTGCTGTAGTTGAATGGGAAAAAAAGAAAGACTCCCATCTCTGGCCAATAATTATGAATGGCCTAATTCACCATTTTACAGCAGCATAGCAACAAATCTCTTCCAATAGGAAGGCACTGTTGAGTTTGAAAGTCTGCATGCAGACACCTCTTAAGAATTGTACCAAATTTCCACGCTGTGTAAATTACATCTAAAATGTGCATTGCCAGAGCTGCTTATTAAGCAGAATTAAGCCCATATCCATGTTTTATTAACTTTATTCTTTATAAGGTAGCCCCTTGTTGCATGTCTAGCATAATTAAAATTCATGCAGCTTTGGCATTCCCCAGTCTCTCTGCGTGGGCGGACTTTTTGAAAAAAAAAACATGCCTGGGTAACCTGATAAAGAAAAGACAAGACCTTACTGCATTTTGCTCGGTTTCTGTGCAGGGTAATTCTGTTTACAATGCATGAGTTTGTATCTATGTTTGGATGCCTAATAAGAATTCACATGGCCACTTTAAATATGCTATTCAGGGAGAGAGATCTGGCCCTTAAACAGCAGCAGAGTACAAGAACTGGCCAGCTTTCTGGGCTGTTCTCGCACAGCTGAGCTTAGAGCTGACTTGGCCTTTTAATAAACACAAAAAAGCCTGCATCACCTGATTGCTATATTGAAATAATTCATTTAATGGGCCCTTCACTCCCCTTTTTGCCTTCAAAGATTCAATTAAACAAAATTTGCAACTCATCACAAGAAGTATTTATTAGTTTAGCTGGTGTCTTTCAATCCAGCTCCAGCCTGGGGAGGAGTTGGGCCTGTCTAGGTGTTAAAGCCAGGGGCAGGTACACAGCTGGCACACTGCAGAATGAAACCACTATTGCAAAAAGCAAGCCACCAGCAGTACCAACATGACAAAACCAGCTGCAGCCTAGAAAATGAAAGCATTCTACTAGGATTTTATACATTCACTTTTTTTTTTTTTTTTCCTTTTTAAGAGAAGGTTTTCTACTTAGCAGAAGCTTTTATTTCTCCTTGTTGACTGGTCACCTATATGAGGTGGAGGCAGGGCAACACAAGAAAGCTTCACCTCACTGAAGGGAACTGTGGCTGTCTAAAAAAGAAAGTGTTGTGAAGCATTCTTCTTCAAGAAGCCTCCCGTACGGATGAATAGACTTTTGTCTCCAGGGCTCTGGAAGCCCTGCTGGGATCATTTCCCTGAAATGAAGCCTGAAAAGGAGCAGTAGCAGGGAGCATCTCAAACTGTTCCCACACAGAGACCTCCCTGTAGACAGGTCAGTGCCTGTCCCACATGGCAGAGCCAGACCTGGGGCTTGCTCAAGGTGGGCTCATTGCAAACCTGTTTTTATCACCTCAGCCCAACAGTCCTGTTCATCAACCATTCTGTCATTGCCTTCCCCTATGGGATCAGGACATGAAAAGCTGCTGTCCTTGCAGTGATACACTTCTGTTGTGGCTTCCTAAGTGGCAGGAATCCAAGAGAAAGGGCCTGCAAACACCTGCCCAGTGACAACAATTTAAAAGGCAGGACAGATAGCCTCTCTTCCTTTCTTCCTCCCTCTACCTCCTCTTCCTCACTGGGGTTCTCCCAACAGCCAGCAACTCCTTCCATCCAGTCCTTAAGGATTTTTCACCTATTGCTACCTGTCAAATAGCCTTAAGCCACAGGAACCCAGAAGAGGAAAGAAAGCATGGACTTGAGATTTTCCTTCAGGTCTTACATCTGCATTCACAGTGTGTTAGAAGAAGACCACATCCCTTGTGCTTTTAATGCACAGCAGAAGCTTGAAGTGAAATAGGTGGAATAGTCACCACTGAACAACCCCACTTGTGAGCCTGAGGCTGAACACACAGACATCATGCTCCTCTGTCTAGAGCAGAGATTCAGACCCCACACCTCAGGATAGCGGCACTTTTAGGAGCAAGACAATTCCCACTCTTCTCCCTAGGAGAGGGTCAGCCATCCTCACCGTTCTCTTTACATCCTATTTGATGACAGCCTGTAGCCCATTTTGGCCTACAGTTTCAATAATGCCGGAGATGCCCACGTCCCACAGACACTGAACATGGTTGTGACTGGATGAACATGTCACCTGCAAGAAGGTGTGGTCTGGGTAGAGAGGGGATTGAAACCCCACAGTGCAGCTCCAGGCCCAGGGCCCCCAAGCCCCTGGGCTCAGGAGGTCTGAGAGGCTGCCCAAACTTTTCCCTCTCCCTGGAAGGAAGGAAAACTCCTCATGTTGTAACCATGCAGCCAGACACCAATTTCAAACAAAACCATTTTCAAGTGTGTCAGGAAAAGTCTTTAAATTTAAAGTTTCCATCAAGCTGACTTTGCTGAAAGTCACAGAGATCCTTCCTGATTAGATGTTGGCTGAGGCAAAGGAACCCGATTATGTGATTGAGAATGATAAAAAGGAGGAAAGAAGAATGAAACCCTATTGTGCTCCTCCAGCAGGGCTGTGGGACCTCTGCTCCACAGCAGGTCAAGGCTTGGAGACTGAAGACATCCACCTCCTTGCTGCACCTCTGTAGCACTGGCATGGGCCAAGAGGGGGAGGAAGGGCCAGAAGCTGTCAAAAGAAGTATCAAACTTCCTCCAGACCTGTAATCTGTCTATCTGCACATAATGGATTCTGACAGACCTAAAGAAGCCAGGGAAAGTTCCCTAAACCAAAACTTTGCTCGTCCCTTCATCCGGCTTCCAGAAGCCCAGAATGTGCAGCCTGAGCTAGGTCAAATCTCAAATCCTGCTGGGTCAGCAGAGCAGTGCTGCACTGGGGCAGCCCACTGCTCTGCACTCAGCAAAGCATCCTTCCAGTCTGGAGAGCTTGAAAGAAAAGCAGCAATTCTGGCAAGACCTGGTACTCCTATTGTCATCCAGCTGTGCAGTCCAGGAGTGCTGGAACATTAATCCTGCCCTAAGGATGCCTCTGAAGTTACATGCATTCAGATTGCATCTTACTTAACAAAACCTGCTTATTTCTCCTGCATACTTCAAGAGCATATTCAACACTAAAAGTAACTGTGAGATTACAGCTGTCATGTAGCTAGGACAAGGTTTGAAGACTCCCTCATCCCCTGATGACCTAAAGTGCTGGGTAAAAAGGATCTGGGTGAATGCATTGCTTCCCCCACAAACCCCTGGCTTAGAAGCACACCTTTTGCTATTTGCATTGTAATTTATTTCTCTCTCCAGCAATAAATCAACTCCTCTATCTCTCCAGCAAAATGAAATCCCATGTCCTCTTTCCCTGGACTCTGAGAGCTGCTGCAATCCAGACACCAATAAAGATATCAGTGGTCTGTAAGGAAATCTAAGTTTGCCAAGGATACAAAGACTAATGCAGTAGTAATTAATGATCGCAGTAAGTCTGGTGAAGAGAATAAACTGAACTGACACGGAAACTGAGTTCATAGAAACAAGTTTCCTTTTAACACAGCCAGATCAAATCTCCAGGGATAAATTGTGCAGTCTGTATTACTTCAAGACTGGGCAATTTTTTTCCTCAGAAGCAGTAACTCTGGGAACTGGGAACCATGAGGGAGATACAACTAACAGGAGCTTTCTGCACAGAACTGCAGCTAGGAGAGCCCAAGCCCATGCATACACAGATGGAGCAACAGCGAGAAAAATGGGCAATGTTCATTTTAACGAATTTGTACAAATACATTTCTACCAGTGCAGCGAACACCAGTATCACAAGTCACAAAGTCTGGTTACCACACTTCAGAAGTGGCAGAACAAAGATGGTCTGAATACTATGAAGAATATGGATATAGTGACAGACACGAGCAGTTTGGTCTCTTGGTTGCAGTAATAGCACGTCTACAGGGATTCACATGGGGCCACTCTTGAAAACACTCTTGGTACTCGCCTGTATTTAGCCTGTTAATACCATGGCCACTAATTGTTTGATGTTGATGGCTGAAAATCTGGCCATTAAAGACAAATTTTCTCGGTATCCAAGAAAATGACAGGGAAAACTTAGCCCTGGCTGATAAATCTCTCACCTCTCAGTAAGAACATTTTTGAAAGGAGGGACTGTCTCAATCCAGCAAAGTCAGAGTGAAATCTGGAGGCTGTAAGTCAAGGCAAGGCTCGTGTTTATTGTTAATATCAAAGGTAATCCATCAAGAGAACATGGCAAGAGTTGTGATGGATTTGCTATCATTTCACCATAAGAGCCAGCCTCTTTCAAAAATAGATGAGCTGATATCACAGTGCACGGGGTACAAGGGACCCTGGAGAAGTCACCCATGTACTGAGCCAGCAGTACCTTCATCATCACTGACAAGGCTTGTCCGATGGTCCGAGCTCTGATCAGGCACCTGCAGCACTGTAAATCCCACACCTCCCTTAGGATGCGGCTCTCTACCACCATCAGCTGAGAAAGGCTACTTCTAACATCTAGTCCAAATCCCACTTAGCTTCAAGTTTCTTGCCCTACTGATTATGCCTGCCCCACAGGACTTACTGGACTTGCTTGGTGCAGTCCTGATTTGAGTTATGGTGGAGACCAGACTCATAATCACAACCGGTCCCTTCTGCCTGGCTTCTGACACTCACCAGCTTCTGACTCGTCAGTCGGTATTAGAGCTGAGATGAACAGAAATCTACTCTGCAAAAAATGTTGCATTCAAAGTTGTGTTTCTTCCCCACGTGAAATGAAAATGAGACCTTTTGGAGCTCACTATGAAATGCCAGACGAGAGGAAAGCACACTGATGTGGTAGAAGTGGCGGTCTCACCACTGTTCAGACCAAGTCTCTGCTTTTGCAGTAGGCAGAGCAGTGACATGAAACTTGGCACTGAAATCTCTGCTCAATACGCTCTTCTGAAATGACTATTTCCTTTCTCCCTTGCACAGTTTTGACAAAGTGGCATTTTTCAAGGGAAAAATGCACCTCTACTGATTGTTTGGCTACTCCTTCTTGATGCATCCATCACAGCCTCCCAGGCTGTACCACTCACATGTGTCTCTCTGACATGAATTACAGTTCCTGCCTTTTCTTCTCTCACACTGCTGAACTCCTGAAGTGCCTAAAGCAGAAGATGCAATAGCTGTTCTGACCACTTTCTATGGCTCTTCTAGGGCTTTGCAAGAACAGCTTTTGGACGTGGGCAACCCCTTTTCCTTGCATCCTTTATTCATGACCCCTCTACAGCTTCTGTCTTGGACAAAGAATTCCTGTACAGTGTGATTTCTGTCTTCCTCTCTGGCCACGCTTGCCTGCCCTCCCCCTTCACATACACATTCCTTTTCCCACTTCAGGGACACAGTTAGTGTCCCTTTGGTCTCCATCACAAACAGGAAAAAATATTCTGCTAAAGGGCTGCTGGAGCCTGCTACAAATAGGTCACTGGTCGGAGCTGGTGTCTGGAGACTACCCCAGTAACAGTGGAATTAAGCAGAGAGAGCAATGCCTTCTGTGAGTCATGGAGAAACAGGCAACAGACCCTGCTTACCCATCTAGTCATGATCTAAAGCATGCCCTGTTGAATACTGCTGGGTCCTGCAGGATGGGAGCACAGGATCCCCTGAGCTTCCCCTCTACTCCCACAAAGAAGGCTGCGAAGTTGGAAATGCTGCCCTCCCACCACCCCATGGGCAGTATCAGCTGCCTGCTGTGGCACCCAGCACGATGTCTATGGCTCATCCTTGCCACCTGCCTCAGAGCTTTTACAGGAGCCCATGGGCACTCCTGCTCCAGCACAGGGGAAAGGGGCAGCCTCCAATAACGAGAGGAGCTGGCAAAGCAGCTAGCAGCAGTCCAACGAGAGATGCTGTAGAACTGCCAAGTGTTGTCAGATGTAGGGTAACTCACCAATAAGAGCTTTCATCTTTCATTATGATTGAATGCTCCTTCTCTAGCCTGTTGGAAAGATCATCTCCTGAGAGGCTATGGGCTCACTGAAGCTCATGCAAGGTAGTACAAACCAGGGGGCAGGGTATTAGCATTTTCTTTTGGCAGACGCTTATACCTAAGACTAGCTGTGCTTGGCAATTGCAAAATGCACACGTGTGGGGGTGAGGAGCCTGAATTAAAAGCCACTTAAGTGGGTACTTGAGTAATTATTGGGAGGCTTCTGAAGAGACATTTTTGTCAGTAATTAAGGAGATCATGGCTTTGTGGTGGGTACAGGTAGCAATATAGCAACAGAGATCCTCAGCACTCCATGGAGAGATGACCAGCTATCCATTAGCTACAGAGGCATGTTGGGATTTTCTGCCCAAAAAGCATCCTTCAGTCTTGAAAGAGGGCCACAGCAGCAAAGGGGCTGAAATCCTAATATTCTCACAGTCTCAGATTTTCTGCACCAGGGAAAAGGAGGCACAAAATTATTTTCATGGAACTGCCTAGTTCTTGAAGTAGCTCTTCTTCCGCAGACCTAGGGCCCACTGGTGTTTCTGTCTTCCAGATGCCCTGTTTCAGCTTCAGAAGCTCGGTATCCCTGGGCAACCTCCCCATCCAAAGGAAGTGAAGCAAAACATGCTGGGCAGTTCCAGCCTGGAAGAGGGTTGACTTATGCTTCATTTATGGGCAGGGTAGTTTTGATCTGATTGCAAGGATGCTCTCTATCCCCTAACTCATTTTCATAAGCCTGATGCAAGCTTTGTCACTCATTTGCTTGGCTTTGGGAACCCTTCTGTTTGCTAAAGAATGCCAATAATACATGTTCCCTTCTGAGCATTAAGAAGTAAATCTATTATTTCTTCAATCCATTACAGTAGATACTTCTAGAAACTCAGATACTAAGCTGGATACTTTTAGTACCTCTAATACCCACTTCAGCCCACCTCAAATGCTGTAAAATGTGGGGTGCAAGAAGGTGCCCTCAGATGAAAAATCTGATTTGACAGGACGGTGATTCAGAGCTACATTTAAGTCTGCACTGATGAAGTTGGGCACTTAGGAAATTAAGTGTGCAGATCTGTAGCTACCAGGGCAGTGTCTGTCTCCTCATTACAGATGCAGGTAAAGAAGCTTGAAGACAGTAGCAGTAAAAGGAGCATATGCAACACAAACATGTCCTTGTGAAAGAGCATAATTCACAGACACTTCATTACCTTCAATAACTTTGAGGTCCTTGCTTATTCATCAGCAAGTCTTAGCTGTCATGAGCCAAAAAGAACGTGAGCTGAGATTATCAGTGTCTACATAAATGAAACAAACTTCAAGGTCTCACTGATGCTCCTGGGATCTCCCCATAAGCTCCACCATCCACCCCTTACACTACCAATGCTCTGTGTGGGGTGTGCAAGAAATCCCTGTGCAGCAGGCACCAGCTCTCACCCCAGTTAAACATGCCAGACTGACTCCTGCAAAGTTCATCTTGCCAAAAACCAGTTGACATAAGGAGGTAGACACCAGGCATTTGTTTCAGAAAAGGATACGTGCTACTCCCAGCCTTATTATTATTTGCACATGGATAGCTCCAGCATTTGTTGCAATTCTCTCACTTTTCCTCCTTGACTCTTGGCACAATGTAGGGTCTGAAAAGTCTTTATTTTTTTCTTTATTTAATAATTTGATATGGACTCTGTCAGCTTAAGTTTGACCCAGCTTTGTGATTTTATGGGGAAAATAAAAATTGAAAAAAATATAGAGAATTCATAAACCCTTGGTCAAGCAGGAAATATGCCCACAATATTGTGCAGCTTCAATGAAAGCTTTTCTTCTTAAAACAAAGGATGCTCCCTTGTGTTGTCTGAAAACCTGGCAATAGAGCAATTAAGAAAGTGAAACTGCCTACAAACTAAAGCAGAATGCCATGTTTCATAGATCTTCATTGCCCAGGCAGAAAGAAATGTAAACAGGGCATAAATAACTGCAGTCAGAGGACAGATAAGCTGAAGGACAATGCTGGCACAAGAGGAAATGGGTAGAAACTGGCCAAGAATAAATTTAGACTAGAAATTAGACATGGTTTCTAGAAATCAAAGGAGTAAGACACTTCCAGCAGGACCAGTGGGCACATTGCTGCTCTCATTCTACTCCTTCTGTTCCAAGGAGGCTTTTTGCACACATTTGTGAAAAAATTATGTGACACAGCCTACAATAACATGAGCCAAGAGACCCTTTCTCTGATCTGTAGCACTAATACTTTCAGTCTTTCAAAAAATCACTTTTAAATATTCTAAGAATTAGGAGACACTTGATGTACATTCAGTAGGGTGTTTTATTTAACCTTTGCTAATTGACCCATCTTAAAATATATCTATACTAATAGTCTTGCACATTTAATTGATGAATTGAAGTAAGCAACAACAATTATTGAGTGTTTTTATTTAGTAGTGTCATTAAATAAAGTGAAAGCAAATAAGATCCCATAAAATACAAATGGTCTTATCTAAGAGTTGTTAGGGATGCAGTGACAGGAGTGCATTCAGTTAAGTGTTTATATTGTTACCATCATTCAGACATCAGCTCCAAAGCTTATCTAATTTGAAAGCCACTCCTGCAGATCTTTGCTATTGATTGCTGCAGCTTGCAGAGACACCACTCTCATTCCAGAACAGGGAAGATGTCATTCCCACTTGTGGGGTCCCCTGGCCAGCTGGTACCCACATCTGTCTGCACAGATCTTTTCTGCTTGCTGGATAATTTGAGGATACCCAGCATCATCTGGGAGATGAGGATTCTGTTGCCAGGGTGAGTTAGGAACAGAGGTACCCTCAGCTCTTCACCCCACATCTCCCCTGACCAGGATGGCTGGTGTCTCTACTTAGCTACTACTCAGCCTAAGTGAAACATATGTTTATGTCTGTAATTTCTGCTCTGAACTGCCATAGTGCCAGTTAATGTTGTTCAGAAATGAATTGCTGCTGCATAATGTACAGAACAACAAATTCACATTAGCTACATATCACAAATCAGATAATTACCAACCAAGATATTTGTATGCATGTTCAACCTCTTACACGATGTAATAGGACACTATCAAAAAAGAGCTCACATTACAATGACAGTTTTGGCTTCTAGCACTTTGGCTTTTATTGTAAAAAAATTCTAATTTTCTGATTTTTATCTGCTCCTCCCCCCTGCTCCTAGTGATGTAGGAATTATGATTATGCCAGCTCTAAAACTAGACTGCCTGCTTTTAAAGCAGTCTTTCTGCTTGATTCACAAGCACAGCACTGAAGCATTTGAGACACAAACACTGCAGATCACCCTCAATGCCAAGAGAAAGCACCAGCCTGACCAACTTCTCTTTGACTGCCACCAGACCATGAAGTGACCGCAGGTGTGCACCCTCCTCCATCCACGGCACCAGCCTGACCAACTTCTCTTTGACTGCCACAGACCACGGAGTGACCACAGGTGTGCACCCTCCTCCATCCACAAAATCAGGGCGATGATACTGCTTTTGTGAGCCTTCCCCAAGGGAAGGCTTGCAAAGACACGTCCTTGGGAGGCAGATAGATTTCAGGGTGGGATTTTTCACGCAGTGAAGGCAAGAGGTAACGATGGCAGGGCCCCAGCTTTCCCCATGCTTGCACAGATGGAGCTGTCAGGAAGGGCTCCCCTTTCGGAAGGGACCGACACTCTTCAGCCGACACCTCTGACAGCATCCCCTCTGCTTGCAGCTCAACTTCTCTGCACCTCGAGCAGAGACCCCACCAGGCCTCGCTCCCCCCCGTGAGGCCATACAGAGAGAGCTCGGCACAGCCACTGCAGAGCAGCCTTGGCTCCCCAGCCACTCTCCCCCCTCACCAGCTCTTCCAGCGTGCTTACAGGTTCCCTGTATTCACACTGCAATAAATTACAAGGTTGCCACCTTGCTTCACCGAGACTTTATTTTTCAAACCCACAATCCTTCTGCCCCAGAACCACGAGCTCAGCAGCCCAGAGGCAGGAGAGATGGAGGTGCCACCAGGCAAGCAGTGGGGACCCAGTAATCACACCCAAACCCACACTTCCCCAGGGCTGCACCAACAAAGCCATTTTCACTGGTAAGAGTCTCGTAGGCACCACAGAAGCCCTTTCCAGTGTGCAAAACAGAGATTAGTCCCTCCTGCTCTGGGGAAACACCAAGGCTTGACAAAGATGTATCCCACTCAGATCCTTTTCCATCCTAAGTAAATAAGTAAGGAATCCAACTACAGCAGCATGACTAGAGTGACTGTGCCTCACAGGGTTATAGGATTACAGCTCTCAGCGCACGCAATTTCACAAAATTTCCAGGCTTTTTTTATGCCTGTGAGTAGAGTGAAAAATAGTAAAATACAGTATTGCACCAAGTTTCCTCTTTTCTTATGATGATTTATTTAGAAATGGAAAACAATATTGGGGTCATAGAACTATTTTATTTTACTTTAAATTAATCTTGTTTCTTTCCTACATAACCATTGAATGGTTAGTCTTGAGGAAACCTCAGAAGGCTGTAAACTTTCCCCTGTTTTTGGGGGGTGGGGGGAATTACAGAATATCTTGGACTATGTCTCTCATGGAAAAATTTGAAATGCAATTAGATAAAGATGTGAAAGAAGGTAAAGCTCCCCAGGCTATTAATTTATTTTGGGGGGAAGTGGGGGGGAGGGCAGTTCTAAAATTGGGAAAATACCTCCTTTTGCCTTTAAATCTAATTTTTTGTTTGAGGGCATCCTGGTCACTGCTGCACCTAGGCCAAAGCTTTCCCAGTTTTGTTTCCAAGGGCCTGTGGATTAGAACAAACTTATATTTTTTATTTTTGCATGTGGAATAGTTTGGATGAGGTACTTCCAACTGAGATTGGAAGGGACTCGATGAATCCCTGTTATAATGAAGGTGAACAATGCCAGGGCACAAGGATCCCCAGACTCACACACAAGAGAGGGGTTCAGCAGCCAAGCATGGGAGCTGGAAAGGGAGAGCACTGCCACGTAAGGTGACCAGACCACACCAGATCTGCTGCTGAAACTGAGACACAATACAAGAATCACCAATGAAATGAGAAAAAAACCCCGAGTTTGAGTTTATTTTCATCAAGTTACAATGCTGTCTCCCTGGGGCTGACCATCTACGTTGAGGCACAGTTAGCGATAGCCTGTGCAGGAACGTGCACTCTTTGTGCTGTAAGACATGCAGGAGGTTCTCAACCAAACCCACAGGGATTTAAGAAAACAATGATAAAATTCACTGCTTACTTAAATCAGTCCAGAACGGGTGTACACCCCTTAATTTACATGGGAAGGACACCGCTACCGACTCTTATCTAACCTACGCCTTTCTGAAACGCCGCTCTGCCTCCTTTTCTTTATTTCATTTCCATTTTCAAGGCCTGCGAGCGCTCGCCCCAGAGGCGCCGATCCCCGAGCAGCAAACGCGAACCCCACCAAGGCGCTCCCCTCACGGGCCGGCGGCGGCGGAGCGGCAGCGCCCCCCAGCGGTGCCGGAGCCGCGCGCTCACCGCGGGCACGGCACCGGGTACGGGGGAGAGCGAGCGGGGAAAAGGGAAAAAAAACCCAAAAGAAAAAGAAATTAAAGAAATGTAAGGGCGGAAAGGAAAATATACAAAAGGAAGGAAGAAGAGGGAAGAAAGAAGGGGAGAAACAACGAAGAGGAAAAGGGAAAAAAGAGGAGGAAAAGGGAAGAAAAAGGGAAGAAAAAAGGAAGAACAGGGGAAGAAAAGGGGAAGAAAAAGGAATGGGAAAAGGAATAGGAAAAGAAATGGGAAAAGAAGAAAAAATGGGAAGGAAAATAACAAATATGGGGGAAAGGGAAGGGGGAAAAAAAAGAAAAATAAATTAAAGACATGTAAGGGCGGAGAGGAAAATATATAAAAGGAAGGAAGAAAAAGGAAGAAAGAAGGGGAGAAACAACGAAGAGGAAAAGGGAAAAAAGAGGAGGAAAAGGGAAGAAAAAGGGAAGAAAAAAGGAAGAAGGGGAAGAAACGGGGAAGAAAAAGGAATGGAAAAAGGGAAGAAAAAGGAACGGGAAAAGGAATAGGAAAAGAAATGGGAAAAGAAGAAAAAATGGGAAGGAAAATAACAAATATGGGGGAAAGGGAAGGGAGAAGAAATAAAGGGTAAAGAACAAGGGGGAAAAGGGGAAAGAGTTACAAAAAGGGGTGAAGGAAAATAAATGAAAAATCAAACCTTAGAGTATAAACACAGAGGCTTGGGTTTTGGTTTTTCTTTTTTTTTTTTTTTTTTTTTTTTTTACAAGGACCTGAAAGGCCGTATGAAAAAAGCAGAATTTCTGCACACACCAGCCCTCTCACAAGTGGGAGCGCTCCCGTGGTGCCGAGCCGGGCACCCCTCGCTGCCGGCAGGGCAGGGACCTGGGGCTCCCGCACGCACCAAAGCTGCCCCGGGAGATTGCACCAGGGCCGGGACTTGCTGCAGGCTCAGCCTGAGGGAAATGCAGCTGCTGGCAGCCCGAGATGCTCCTCTGAGCACCAGCGTTTAGAGGCAGGGGCCGGACCCGCCGGGGCAGCTCCCAGCCGCTGCGCGCAGGGCCGCAGCCTCAGACGCCTCTGTGCGACTAAACAGGGACAACCGGTCGGGCTCAGGGGTGGGGCTCTCTGCTCAACAGAGAAATACGTAATTTCGGCTCACACATGGAAAATCCGCGTGGCCTAGAAATGGGTGAAAGGAGAAGGACGCTCGGAGAGGAGGGCGGAGGGGCTCGGCCGCGCAGGGCGCTGCCGGCGCTCCGCGGGCGCGGTGTCCCCGCGGCAGCACTGCCACCTGGCGCTCAGGGACGCGCCCGCAGCCCGCCTGCCTCCCGTCCCTGCCCGCACCTGCCCGGGCCCTTTCCGAAGGCAGGGGTTTCTGCAGCCGGGACATGGCTTGCTCCCAGTGAAATGGGACAGCTCTGCGTTGTTCTTAGCAGGGCTTTCCCCTCCATGTCACAAGCCTTTGCACTCGTGGCAGCTCTGCCAGAAGGGCAGGTGCCCTGTGCTGCAGGTGACAGATCATTTCATTGACTGTTTCATCATCTCCACGTTATTATTATTATTTTTAAAAAAAGAGACACCTGCATGTAGTTTCACCAGTCTGTTGCATTTGCGATATTTTAAAGTGCTACTTTAAAAAAAAAAACAAAACCTGGAAGAACTTAAAAGAAAGAAAATTTATTTCTCTGCAACTCAAAAGCCTTCCTGTTCTTTTATTCACAAAGCTTTATTCTAAGTCTTTTTAACAAGTTGAAAACATAGTGTATTTTTTTCTGTTGGAGTTTTGGACTAAGTGTGACAAACCTCGTTCCTTCCCTCCAAACTTTTTGGCACCGCACAAACTCCCAGATATGTTGTTCTCCCAGTGCTAAATTAAACTGCCTTTCCCCTTTGTACCATGCAGCCTTTGTGCTCTGTACCTAGAAAATCCAAGTGCTAGAATTGCTTGCTGATAAATGTAAAGGTCTATAACTGACACTGGAAATGCCCACTTGCTTCCACATATCTTGCTCTGCCTTACAGATCACAAAAATCTGAGTGCACATTAAGGTCACCTTCACTCCCTGCTGAAAATACAACCAGCAACAGGGCAGAACAAATCACCTGTATAAGAGTGGCCAGCAGCACCCCACAGTGTGCCCGCCACACTGGCCAGGGGACAGCACTGCAGAGGAGATGGGGACTTTGGAGCAGCCAGAGGCAGCCAAGTCAGAAGCTGACCAGAGCCTTGGAGCGGGCATCGAACACCTTGGCCTTGGTCTACAGGTAATGAGAGAGAACAAATGGGTTCAGTGCTTCTTTCCACCCCTTACACACTTCCTTCCCCTCCTGCCTGGTCCTGGTCACTGCAAGCCAGAACTCACTCAGAAGCGGGAGGCAGCTGCCTAAATCTGGACCTGCAGTTTTTTCACACACAAAATTTACAAGGGAGGCAGCTTTTCCCCCTTTCCCGTCTGTTTTAGCACAGCCATCCTATACAAAGATGAGAGAGGGGGAGCTTAGGTTCTGCACTTAAGCTGCCTGAATATACATCCAGCAAATCTGGGGAGCGTCTCTGGATATGCTCCTAAGCCGTAAGGGACACCAATCACACCAATGTACTAATGCACCAGCTCTAGATATTAGTACCTGCAGGGTAATGTAGGTGCACAGATTACAAAGAAAAACATTAGCTAACTAGCTTGGCCTTAGCTGTACTGCTTGTTCATTTGTCTGCAAGCAAGTTGTATTCATTTGTCTACTCCGAGATCTGTTATTCATAGCTATTTGTTTATGTTGCCTTGAGCAGTTCTCGCTCTGCCAGTCATGCAAGCCCAACATTTGTAATTTCTCCTATAAAATAGGAAATTAACGTAGGAAAGAGGCTGCATGCAGCTTTCCACCACAGCATTTATATCAAGCACTGTATTCCATTTTAACAGAATAAAATGGGTTTTGCTGTACTGGCTAGTTGCTTGCGTAGGAAAAGGAAATTTCCATGGTTCCCTTGGTCCCACATCCTGACCCCACAAATGAACTGAAAACAGATCACAGGTGCAAATCTCTGAAGCTGTTCTTCCCCCCCACCACCCAGGAAACCCAGGAAACAGATCTATTCAGTATTATTCAGTATTAGTTCTTCAGTATTTAAAGATGATCTTTAAAATTTGCAGAAAATGAACAGGAAAAATAATCACAAATGCAGCTCTTCCTGCCTGAATACCCACTTTTCCTACTCAGAGAAAGGTGTTGGGTATTGCTTTAGCTCACCACAGAACAAGTACTGCAGAGCCTCAGTTTAAATGAACTTGTGTTGTAAAAAGCAATGCCTTTACTGCTATCTGCTCTCTGACTGGAAAATGCATTACAAAGTGAGAATGTAGCAGTCACTCATATCTCTGCCCTATTTAAATAAATCTTTGAGGTTACCTTGCCCAACAAAATCACACTGATAGTGCCCATTACTTCTAATGCATCACTGCTTTCTCTCCTGGGTACTATTTTCCTTCCCAGTATAGCCTGTTTATACAATAAGGCATTTCCTACCCTGGGAAACAGCCTTTGCAGTGCCATTGATCACAGCAAATAATAAGTACACACAGGATGCTGCAAAGTCTCGGTGGGCCAACACCAAGCTCTCCTCTTAGCAATTGTTCCAGTAGGTTTTGTCTTAAACAAGGCGTCAGAACAGCCAGAACAGCCTCCTATGCACCTGCAGCACAGCCCCAGGCACAGCACAGGTACAAGATTAACTCCATTTGGAAAAAAAGACTCAAAAAGAACACTGCTAGTGTTCTACCTTGTTACTTACGCTAGGAGAAGAAAAACCTTTCTGTGGGATACCTGCATTTTAGAAGATTCTTCCCATTTTCTTGGTACCAATTACAAAGCATTCCCAGCCAATGCCTGTTACACCAATTTGAACAACATGAAGTACAGCGACGTTTTGCTGCAGCTGGACCCTGGCTCAGGTACATGACACCCCACCAAAAGCAAGAGGTGCAAATGCTGTTCCTGCTCACACTGAAATCCAGGCAATCACCTCAGGTTTAGAGAGGGGCTGCCAGCAGCAAGCCAACCCCCACTGACACTTCTCCTGCTGTGCCTGGTGCTGGCAGCCCCAGTGCTGTGAGCTCCTGTGCAGTCAGGGGACCAGTGACAGCCCCGGCACCCAGCCTGCAGCTGGGCATGGCCCCCTGTGCCAGTGTCACCTCAGCAGCAGGACTGCAGGCACAACTCAAACCAGCCTTCCTAGGACTCACTCAGGCAGGAACCACAGCAGTGTCATTACCACCATCTTGAATACAACCTGGCTGTGGGCTTCCCGCTCCTCCTCTCAACTTACAATACCTGAGCTGATGGTTTCTGTCTCACAGCAGGGAAAAACGTGTCCTGCGGAGCAATAAACCCCTGGTTCATCTGTGTGTCTGCACAGCTGGAAAAACATGGGTCCAGGACAGCTTTGCTTTTTGCAACACGGTGCAGCAACCCAGGCAGGCTCTGGGGGTCCCTGGAGGTTCATGCTCTGTGCTCCTTGCCTCTGTGAGCTCATGGCAGGCTGGCACAGTGCTCCAGCTCCCCCCAGTGCTGCCGCTCCCGTGGTGAGTGGGGTACTGGCCTGGCAGGGGCTGCCAGTCTGACAGGCTCTTGGGGGTCTCTGACCCTGTGCTCCAGCATGGAGCAAGCCCCTGTCTCACTGCCATATTTGTTTTCCTGTCGTCCCACAGGCACTTTCTTGCAGCCAGCGAAAATTCAAAATGACTCTTAGTGAATAATTAATTGTCCTCATCCTGAATCATCTTTAATGAATGAAAAGACTGGAAACCTGCTGGGCACAAGAACATGGCTCTGTGATTGGAGCACAGATGTGCATTTTGCATTTCTGCACATGCTCCTTGGTAGAGATTCTGTGGCTGCAGGTTGAAATCCCTGTGCATTATCTCCTTTTGGGACCCAGAAACCTGAAAATGCTTCAGAAGAAATGTTTATTTTCACTGAAGGTGTCCTATGCAGCATAACCTAGGCACAGAAAATGCATTTACCTGTGGAAAAGGCATTTTCGAGATGGGTGAAGAGAGAACAGTCCAAAGAAAGAAAACAAGCTGAGCTTGGCAAATATATTGACTTCTGTTTCAGCACAGGTATTTGTGCTGAGCCACATGCCCATTTTCAGGGCACCCCAGGGAGAGGGGACTCTCAGCCACCCACCAGCTGCCATCACTGCACCGGTTCTGCAAAAGAGGGTTAATCTGTCCCTGCCACCAACGCTGCAGAGTGCATGGCCCATTTATCCCTGCCGGGCTGCCGCAGCGCTGCCAGCTCTGCCGGGGATTTGGCTGCACACTGAGAGTCTGAGGCTCAGGCAAGGGCTCATGAGGGGTTCCAAACAACATTCTAGCAGAAGCACCAACGGGAGCAATGAATTTTTTTGCATCTTTAAAAAATAAGGTACTAATTTAAGCAGCAAAATCTGCCTTTAGGAACTCACCTTCCCTGCCCAGTGCTGGGCTTTGTGGGTGATGGCAGCAGAGGCTGTAGGGGCAGAGGACAAACCCACTCCAGTTCCCACCCACGTGCAGCTCCCTGCAGCCTCTGGAAGCATCGAGGGGATGCTGTGGCTCCTCATTACACCAGGATAAGGAAGGAAAGGCCTTGGGCACAATTACCTTAATGAAGCTGGCAGCTCTGCATGCTAACCAGCACCTGACGCCTGGAGTTTCAGGCACAGCTGCACAAACACTACCAAAAGCACTTCCAGACCCCTGTAAAAGCATAAGCACACAGCAAAGCAAATACCTGCCTGAAAGGAGCCTGGTTACCCACGCTGCAGAGCAGGTGGTGAGTTTGCCTCTTAATTAAGCATATGTTCATGGAAAGCATCTGTGCACTCTGTGAGAAGCCTCAGTCTTTCCCTGCTTCTGCAGAAAGTGGCTGTCCCTGCCAGCAGCTGCCTCCCAGCTGGGTAATGATGTGGGTGGCATTTGCCTTAATGCCCACGGGGGACCTGCGTGGTGCTGGCAGTCAGAGCACAGACAGCAGCCGGAAGGTGAATGGTGCACTTCTTTTTCTATTTCCAGCCTTCAGAAAACACCAGTGACTTTCAGGTGATGAAAAACTGCAAATTACAGAGGAAAAAAAAGCGCAGTGACTATTCTGGAGAGCAGAGAGAAAAGGAACACGTGTTCTGCCTGGCACACATCTTTTGGACACGGATTTTGTGTTGCGCACGGCGGCAGGTCAGGCTGGCAGCTCAGGTAGCACTGTGACATATGGCAAGGAGTGTTTTAAAGCCATGGCTGCTCCCACCCTGTTCAGACCCCGTTTGCTGGTGGGAGGTGAGGAGGCTGCTCCTGCATGGGCTGAGCAAGCCGATCGAGTTCGATTGGCTGCCTCGCTGCAGGATTTTCTGTTTCGTTATGGAAATATACCAGGACACATTCAAGTTCAGTCTGGCTGTCACAGGACATTCTTCAAAGCTGGCTTCATGGGCTTCTCTTTCCTGATCATCACAGGAATACACCCCAAATACTCCCCACCTGCATCTCTGCTCCCCATACTGTATGTACTTTCATTCCCTACACTGATATGAAGATATTTCACAGTGTCGGGAAAAGCAAAAAGAGCACAGAATTTTGCACAAGTGATTCATTCTGATAAACACACAAAGCACTTTAACAGGGATCACAAAATTACATAAAAATGCTCTTTTCAGTTCCTTATTTTGTTTCACTCCATGAATATTACAGTACAAACGAAAACCAACAAGTAAATAAAAAGTGGAAAACATGGGCTGATATTTTAAGGCTGTGAATGCCTCCAGGTGTATCTGTCAGTCTGTGTCACTAATTTTCAAGCTTGCTGAGGGTTATCATTAAAGGAAAAGGCCTACACATGCGTCTAAACTAGGCTGTAATTTTTAAAAATATCTAGCAGATTTGGATATTTATCTCTTGCAAGTTTCAAGAATAAATAGAAATTGAAATCCAGTAAAGAAACAGTAACCCCAAAGTTAAGAATATTTTATAAAACAGAATTTGGTCACGCTTTTCTGTCATGTGAAAATATCTGACATTCCCTTCAAGTGGTAGAAGTTGGGCACGTCAGGGGCTTGGCTGAAAATAGCTGGGTGCTCAACATTTTTCTATTCTAGGGATGATCACATTAACTGGAAGAATACTAATTATAGTCCAAGACAGGAGTAATCCTTGTGTTTCTTATGGTATGTAAGTTTACCTGCAAAGTCCCACAGGGTATGGTTTGAGATGGAATGTTACTGAACCTAACTGAAGGTATAGCTGAGCTATCGGCAGGCACATCTAACTTGATCTATTTATTTTGAATGACAAAAATAGGAGAAAAAAAATCAAAATGCTTGAACTGCAGAATCATTTATACCAGCACACTGGCTGCTCTGGGTATGCACTTATGTGACAAACATACCAACACTGTTACTGCTGCTGGACCTAGCTAGATTAAAGCAAATATGCAAATCTCTGCTCTGCAAATCCCCAGATTCACTACAAATATCCTAAAAGGAAAAAAGAAGACTACTACTGTAACAAAGGCAGGGAGAAGTACCAGTCCAGTGACTGCTAATGCACAGTCCAAGAGGCAGCATCACTGGGAGATGTTACTCACAAAGGTGACTCACCCAAGGAGGGGACAGAGGTGACACGGAGCCCTAAGGTGGAGCTCTAAGCTCTGCAGTGTGAGTGATTTGTCAGGTCTGAGTGTCTGAGACTCCAAGGAGGCTGTTGCTGCTGACCTATGATCACCCAAAGCAGCATAATGCAACAAGACTTCAACAGAGAGAGGTGTAACCACCACAACTGATGGGGCAACAGCAAAGTCTCTCTTGTAACCATGAGGGACCAATACTCCCAGGCAGCCCTCCCTCTCCTAAGGGGACTATTCAGAGTCAAGGGAGTTCCTACCCCACCACAGCATCATCCCAGGTCTCTTCTCCCATTATCAGCCCCTTGTCAGTGTTTCAAAGGACTCCAGACAGTTGCCAAGAGCTGTAGGTCTGACAAACATCCTGCTCCTGGGGCAGTAACAAACCTCTCCTGTGTTCTGTGTGCTGTCCAAAGGGCTGCACCACTCAACAGATACCCTACACTCCCGTCTTTCCAAAACATATCCCACTTCTGCCCGAGATGGGGAGGCCTTTCTGCTCATGCTATCAGGCTTAGGACACAGCCAGAGAGAGCTCACCCCCAGCACTGGAACACATGAACAAACACATGCACACTCACCTGCCATTCATTTCCTGACACAGTGCAATTTGTAAAGCGCCACTGCTCCTACAACCTCAAACACTTATGGAAACACTTATGGCTTTTTCCATCGTAAAAATGCACCCACGTTTTGCCAGAGGAGAATTAAATGTAAAAAATATCCCATGAAATATCCTTTTTTTTTTACAGAAGAAATGTCACCTTTTACCGAGTAGACCAAGATGTTGATCCTTTTTTTTTTTCATTTAGGAAGTTATGTTGTCATGGGGAAAAAACCAAACCCAAATGGAAATGTTGTCTTCTCCCAGCTCTCCCTCTGCATCATGCACTAGGGCAGTTGTTTCTGAAGAACTCTGTGAATCTTTAGGAGCAAAGCCAGAAAGCAGCCCCCATGGCCTGCAGACTGCTGGGCTCAAATTATTTAGTGGATTATCCCTTTATGATTAAAGGATTTTGGCTCATGTTCAGAGATGTTACAGTCCTTCCCACGAGGGGTCCTGTTTACTAAGCTACATCAGCAATTGGTGCAAGTGTAAATGCTTGGATAAAGAGAGACTAGACACTAATTTGGGTTTGGTCCAGTATACTCCAGTGAAAAGCTGCCAGGCCATGGTGAGTTTGGTCATAGGTTGGCCACAAAATAAAGGAGAAGCACTAATGGACTTGTGTTTTACCTCATTTGCATTTGTTTCCTGAACTATATGAAAACAAAAAAAAGCCATGTCCAGAAGGGGTATAAGAAATAATTGATTCCAACCAAGTCATAGAGTTGTAGAGTATTTTGAGTTGGAAAGGACCCATAGCAATCACTAAATCAAGTCCTCAGGGACCTTCAGGTAGAAACAAAGGTAAAACCATATATTTGTACTTCTGATGCATCTTTTCTTAACTCAGCAGCTGTTCCATATAAATATTTATCCTACAACTCTGGCTACTATGGAATAATACAATAAAACACCATTCAATTAATTCACTTTAAACTAAAATCAAACAACATGCTTTCAGTCTTGTCACAGCCCAGGAGTTTTCTTTGCAAGGCACAGGTCATGTGGGCAGGAGGAAGAGGGCTCTCATGCTCCAGAGCACCCATCTTCCTGGCTAACACTTTTCCAGCCCTAATGGAATGGGATTCATAGCACTGCATGCCCTGAGCTTAAAAATAACCACTGAAGGTGGTTAGAAAGATTTATGCCTTTCAGCAAGTATCTTGCTTCCTTCCAGCCTGTGTATGAGCCATCTCCTGACACAGCACAGAAACATGTTTATTTTAGGAACAGAGTGTCGTCACCCTTTTCACAAGGGCCATCCTAAACCTGATCAGGCGCCTTTACTCCACCATTTGTCTCAAATGCCAGGCTGATCATGCAGTCCCAGTGGCCAGAAAGCTCCAGGCTGCCAGGCTGGCCAGGTCTCCATAGCCCACTGCTGGGTGTAGGTTGGGGTTTTGCTGGGATTACTACACTGCAGGGGGAAGTGCAGAGACAGGTAAGTGACCTTGGTTTGCTTCACCATGTGGCCAAATGAAGCTGCTTGTGAGAGCCTTCACCTGGCATTCTGCATTTGTAACTATTTTGCCCTTCCAGGGGGCAGACAGAGCTCCCTTTAAGATTCAGGCTGCGTGCTGGTGAGCACTCTGAATGGGCGAGAACTTGCATTTCCAATGAAAAATGAAAATGCCTGAGTCACCATTTTATCAGGTGCTGAATAAGAACAAATTTATTTTTTCATGCCTATAATTATATGTTTGGAAGGCACTGGAGCAGCTCTCAGAATGAGGAGGGAAGATGCTTGAGCGAGCTGTGCTAATGGAGAGGGCCTTTGGTTGGACAGAGCAGGGGAAGAGCACTGCTAGGGCCAGCAGAAACTGATGCTCCCTGGCAAAACATGTTCTGCTTGTTCCTTTCCAAAGTTCTCCCTCACAGAACAATAAATGTTTGTACTTTGGGAAGGATCAGAAAGACTGGGCAGGGAAAAAAACCAAATGTTTTTATTTGCTTGGGGGACTTTTTTAAAAGGATACTACATTCCTTTAATTAAATGAGTCTCAACCCAGGCCAGGAACAAGCAAGTACAAACAAGAACCATCTTCCCCACTTAAGTTCATTAACTTTCCAGCATTTCCTAGCTAGCAGACAGGCCATGACTGACATATTTAATGTCTCATCCCTAGAAATTGTTTCTTCTCAACAAGAAATACAACACAGAAGAAAATAACAAAGTACACTGCCGGTCGGTATCATTCCTGACATATTGTTGTATCTGGGCGTTTGTTCTTGGCAGTTCAGTGCCTGTCACATAGCATGACCCTTCCACCAGGCAGCTGTCAATACTGGGAAAATTGAGTTTACTCTTAATGAAAGGCCACAGGCAATAAGCAATCAGACAGTATGTGCTCTCCATCCCATCATTAATGAGCCAGGGGATATTTGTCTTCTGTGCACTGCCGCTGCTCTCCCACCTCTGCAGCTGTAGGGCTGAGTCACACCCCCGGCTGGAAGGTACACCTAATCTTTAGATCTGACTTAGTTGTAGTCAGGATGGAGAACCTTTCAGGACCAGTGAACACAATGTGAAGGTCACCAGGAGTGGGGCTGTGCCCATTGCTTCAAACCCAGGTACGTGGGAGTAGCCACAAACAGGGGCAATTCCACCCATTCCTGTCCCTGCCTCAGGCTACACCTTTCTTGCTGATTCCCTCCCTACAACAGCAGCGCTTGTGTAGCCACACGATGACTCGAGTAAGGCTGGTTTGATTAAAAGCAATTCATTTTTAAAATACCAATAATTAGAATAGGGTAATTTCCCACTGGCTTAATCCCCAGCACCAGCATCAGGAGGGGATAAGAGTATTGCCTCCAGAGGTTGGGTGCACAAGCTCATTCCCTTCTCTTAATCATTAGTGAAACCATTGAGGAAATGCAGTCTTGACATCATGCTCCTACAAAAATGACTCCAAGATAGCTCAAAGGTGTCTTGAGCTGACATGCCTTTCAAATCCCTAACCTGAACCAGGTTTCACAGCTTCACTGAAGGGAATATGCTAGAGACTCATCTATCTTACCTTTTTGATTCATCACATGTTTAAAACAAAGCAAAATGAAACAATTCCACCTTGTCACCAATAAATGTCCCTTGTAAGCACAGGTTTCCTCAGGAGGGAGTAAGAGACCTGACAGATGCGAGCTGTAATCCTTTGTCCATGCCCGGAAACTACTTAAATATTACTAGAGCCATGTAAGAGTCTATAGAGTTACCAGTAAGATCTGACTCTCTAAATTGCAAGATCAACAACTTAGATGAAAGAACCTCTTCTACGTTGTGTCAAGTGGACTTGAGAAGGAAGCAGAAGGGAATAATCATTCTCAGCCTTTTAACAAACACCTGAAAGTGGAGAGGTAAGAGATGAAAGGATATCAATAAACATATTACCAAATTAAACTTCCATGGGTAATATTTAGACATCATAGGAGTTGGCACCTTGAGGAGGAGAGAGAGAAAACAGATCAGAAAAAGACACAAGTCTCCAGCAGTCTGTTCTCAGATGGCCATTTCCAGTGGCAATCACACTAATTGCACACATAAATTAGGCAAATGATCATGAATGTATTTTTCAAAATCAAGCACCATTTATGTTAGTCTCACAAGAATTTCCAATCAACAGTTTTCAATTGCAAATACAGAACAGTTTAGTCATCAAAAAGCAAAAGTATGAAGAATGTACTGAACACGAAAGGAAAACAATCTCTTCCCTCTCCCATATTTCTACAACCAATTCCTTCTGAACATTTAAAAGAACATTTTCTATTGACACAAGACGTAAAAATACTTTGGTTTAATAAGCTCTGCTCATCTTAAAATTACAGAGATAAAAATGTAAGTGCACAATACAGTATTTCAAATAGCTTTGAGGGGGTTATTAGCAAGTATGAGCATGGCTATCAATCATCAGACATACTGGCTGATACTAATGTTCTTCATAGGAATGTAAATAATTGTTTCAAAGCACAATATGCCCCTTCATTATTAAAATCACTTAGACATTATAATTCACCTAGCTTGAGCAATGAAAATACAATCAGCTTTCTTTCTCTGAATAAGCACAGTTTTAGCAAATCACTTAAGCACGGGCTTAAAATTAACTAGCTGATTGAGGTCACAGCCCACTTTGCCTATGCACTAGCACACTGCTGCAGGTAATATAGAGAGGATAAGCAAACCCCAAACAACAGTGGAAAAAACCTTTTTCCTGTGAAATCTACCTACTGAGATACCACCATTAACCTTTAGTGTGCAGAAGTTGTTAACTCTGAGCCCTTTAGAGAGCCCTCTGTGCTGTTGCTGATTCAGCGTTAGAAACCTTCACTGAGCAAGGCTCTCTTTGGAGGAATGGAAGGACAGGGCACTTGTTATCCATCACTGAGCTATTCCAGCTGCTGGCTGGTACTTGCTAACGCTGCAAGCCTTGGCTTACCAGGTCATACTTAACCCTTAGAAAGCAATTGCCTTCATCCATTTCTCTTAATAGGCAGCCAGCATATTCTCCCTCGGCAAGCTGCACTCCTACTGAACATTAAATACTTTTACATGAGAAATTTGTAATGCATGTCCTTTTAATGGGAGCTTACTGAATGGCTGGAAGTCTCAAAATGCCTCTTAAAGTACAAATGAGGAATTTAAACTGTACTCTAAAATTCTCATGGTGCATTTTCTCTTAAATACCTAAAATCCTACCCCCTTTCTCCAGTTCCAGTGTACAGACAGAGTAATATTAAACAGCTTTGAGGCTTAGAGTCCTTCAGTTGTCACACAGGTCCTGGGTTAGTCACACAGGTACTTTGCAAAGAAGACAGCATTGCCTCCACACCACAAACAGGCAATAAGGCAGAGGAAGGTGTGGTGGAACCCAGGGTGGAGTTATGTGCAGATACCCACAGCCTAAATGTCAGACTGAGCAACTCTCCCTGGCTTCCCCTACACTCGGTGGAGATCTTGCCAACACAATCAATGGGGTTTAAGCTGCAATTCATCTCACCATGCAGATGTATACTAAAACAGGAGCTGGACTTCCATGGTCCTTGTGGGTCCCTACCAAATTGCAAAATGCTATGAAAGGAGCTCAGTTCCACCCCAGGTATCCTGGCTTCTCTCCTCTGGATGTGAGGGGCAGCATCTCATAACAGAATGGAACCAGCTCCCTGTCTCTTGCTCTGGTCCATGGACAGCCAGCTGCCAGCACAACTCCTCAGGCAGAACAGAGCTCAAAGCATCCCAAAGCTGAAGTCGTGTCTCAAGGTGATCCCCCACGCTTCGTCACACACGGAGCTTCCGGCACGGCCATCCTCATCTCCTGCGGCGGCTGCACGGCTCACCGAGGCTGTGTCCACCCACAGCTTGAGATGCCACTTTAATCACAAGCTTGTAGGGACTGACAGCTACAGAACTCATCGTTTGGCCATAACAGCCTACTCACCAGCCTGCTTTCCTTTCTGCACCCCACATGACAACTGCTGTCTCTCCAGCTAAATTGACCCCATTGGTTTTGAACCCCTGAGCATAAAGAAAAGCAATGCCTTGCTTGAGGCAATTGTGTGATATTGTGCTCCTCTCATTGCAACAAGCATTTACTAGAACTGGGAATGGTTTAGAGAGAGGCAGCAATAAGATCCAAGACTCTTCAAACTGTGAGAGACAGCTTAGCAGGAGTATGCTTGTGGTCTCTGCAATCACAAGTAGCATGAGAGGAGGATGGGGTCTGTTATTCGCTATCTCGTTCACTACTGGTCTCTGGGAAGCATCAACCCAAGCTAGCAGGAATCAAGTTGAAAACAAAGGAAAAGATGGGCTTCTTCATGTAACAAGTCTGGGGAAATCCTTTCCACAGGACACTATGATGCTAAAAATATATGTGAACTCAAGGGGAGACTGGTCAAGTACACAAAAGAAACATCCACTGAGAACTCTTACGTACATTGAACCATGTCTGACTCAGATAATTTTCTAAGCTGAAAATAGCTAGCAGCTGGGAGAGTATTTGGGGGACAGATCACATTTTCTTACTTTTTCCTGTTTGATGTGGATGGAGGAAGGCTGCTGGACTAGATGGATCTTTATTCTGGCCCAGATTAATTAGTCTTATTTTTCTGTTAATTGATGCTACTTCCCTATATCTTTCTATTAGTGACTTTTTCAGAGGTTTCCTTCATTTTTTTCAAAATAATTCTTTCCAGGCTACACTAAACCCAGTGAAGATCTGTCTCCAAAACACACCACCATTGTGGATAAAGCAGAGATGAAGTAAGGAGTAAGACATATTGGCTCTTCATCTCAAAGCTTAACAAGCGATTATAGAAGTGCTAAAACAGACAACTGTCCTTTGGCAGTTAGTGGGGCAACATGTGATCACTGAGCAACAGGCACATCATTCCTCTAACATTTAATCCCAGCAGCGTTTTACCAGCCAAATGAACAACATCCTCATAAATAATAGAGATTCAGTGCTTTGCTCTCCTCCCCAACACTGTACTGTCCTCCCTTTCTACAGACCAGGAGCAAAGAAGCAGCAGGGAAAATCTAGTGAGTTTGAGACTTGCAGTGAGTCTGGAGCCCAAAAATATCTTCCCGGCACACTTCAGGGCTCTGCATTTCTCTTTTGGTACCCTTGCCAAAACTTGACTTTCTTATTGAAACACTTTTCTTCAGTGGCCATGCACTTAAGCAGTAAACTCTTCCCACTGAGTAGACACAGTCTTATGCCAGGACAGCCCTTAGCACAGTCCCCAAGAGGTACCCGTGGCTATTTCACAAAGCAGTGTGCCTGTCTGAATCTTTCTGCCAGTTCAGAGTTAGTTTTTGGGGTTTTTTTCTCACTACTAACAAAGAAAAGGCTCTGGTTTGAATATTTTTATACTCAGCAGACTATTCTTTAGAAAGTGTATTGCCTGACCTTCTCTGGGAGGTGGGAGCATCCCCTGCCAAACAGCATGTTAGACAGAGAAGTATCGACCCAAAGGGCACGAGCTGTAGATGAATAGGAGAGAAGCTCTCATGGGAGCACTCTCAGCAAGACCCACCACTCGCCAGAAATGCCAAACAAGTGTAAAATTCATTCACTAAAGTGTTTCCTCACGAAAGGACATGCTCCCATTTAATTGCCCTCCTTATTCATGATTCACACACCATCTGAACAAATTTGATTGTTCTAACTCTAACCTTTTCTAACCTCAAAAACAAAGCCCAAACCAACCCTAAAACAGTCACATCACCTTCTCAGCCAAGGTGCTGCAAATGAGCAGCAGGGCAGAAACAGATCTCCAGCAAGATGTTTTAAGATGTGTGTCAGCCATTTAGCAGGGAAGGCAGGGCAGGGAAAGTGCATTTTGTTGCTGAGCAGCCTGCAAGCATCTGGGAGCATGATTTATATTCCCACAACTGCCTCTTCAGGTTAAGGGTGAGCACAGCAAAGGATTCATCACAGAAACTCCAGCAAACACAGAAATGGAGGAAAGAGCAAATCAGGTTTCTTTGTCTTATCCGTTAAAGGTAAATTAGATTTATTAGAGAGGAACAACCAAGCACAGCCACAGAACATTAAGCCATATGTGAATATTTATATACATATTTGTCTGATCAACCAACTGAATATTTACAAAGATTACACCCTGCTTGCACTGACCATAAATACCTGGGGAATTCAAAAACAATACCTAAGACTCCATCCAGCCTCACAAATACACCACCCAGGGTACGCCTATGCTATTGCTAAACTGAAGCAGCAGGGAAATAAAGGGCTTGGGCACACAGAACTGAGAGCAAGGGGAGCACCACACACTGGGACACAGGAAAGGGGTCTGCACTTGAATTTCACTGCTGCAATTCAACATGAGCTCATGTGCCACTCTCTCCACCACCAAAAGCCACAGAAGAGGATAAACAATGGCAACACTAAGTCACAGGAACTCAGAAAAGCAGAGGCAGCATGTCCCACCTCTCCAGTCCCACCAGCAATAGAATTGTTATTTTTTTTGGTTTGGTTTTCATGTCACATTGCAACAAAAGAGGAAATCCAGCACTTGAGAAGGAACTTGCAGTGTGGAGGACGTTGCAATACCGTTCCACTGGTTATCGGCAGACACAGCAACATCATAGAGAGGTTTGAGCATTGTGGAGTGTCATGGACACTTTTGATCCTTGTGCTTTTCCAGTTTGAATGCTCTGTGCAAGTATGTCCAGCTTCACCCTCGGCCCCATATAGAAGATTGCTTTGCCTGTCCCTCCCTCCAGACATACTATGGATCCTCCCAGCAGACTTCCCCACCCTGAAAATCAGTAATGCAGAGGAGGGAACACCAGACTGGGTACTCCTGTGCACAGAGCAAGCACAGCATGTTTAACTACATTTTAGAACCAGTTTCACTAGAAGTTAGTTCCCCTTTCTCCATTCCTCTTTTTCAGTGCTCTCAGCTCCTTATTCCACTTCCATGCTCCTGTAGACCTCCCACTTCGTCCAAGTCTTTTCCACCCACTGTATGTTGAAGTTTTGAATTTTAATCACTTATATATGCTTCTGTATGCCCACACACATGCATTTTGCTACTCCTGGACCTTTCCTTTGCAGGACCCAGCATTTCCTCTGCATCCTACCCACAGTCCCTACAGTTGACTTGCATGGTCCGTGGCACATCAAAGAAGTCTATTTCAGAAGACAACCTGAAACAAGGGCTAAAAGTCAGGAATAAATTGACTGTTTGTCGCAATCCCAGCACAGGCAGGGGCTTTTGTTCTCTCAACACTTTATCCTATCTCCCCAAGGAGAGCAACAGCAACTGCAGCAAGTGGGCATCAGGGGTAAGACCCTGGGGATCAGGCCAGTGCACCCCTCAGATTCAAGACTCCTGACCTACAGCAGATGGATGCCCCAGCTGGTCCCACACACAGCTGTGGCTTCACAAAAACACTCAATGAGAAACTAGCAAGGCAAATAGAAGAAGGAACAGCAGAAACTCCCCACCTCAGCTCTGCCAGAGCCAAACAATGACTTCAATCAAGTTGCCTCATCCTACTGTACTTACTGTTGCCCCCATCACCTTGGCAGCACAAAGCAAACTGATCAGGACCGAGCAGCGACTGCTGGGCCATGCACAAGTGAGTTTGCAAGTGAACAAATGGCTGCGAGTGCACATTAAAAGCAGGAAGAGAACACTAATAAGGAAACAATTACTTCATTTTTTAAAAAACAGGTTTCTTTCCTATTCTTTCCTCTTATCTGGAACAAACAAAGCTTTGAGGGAACAAATACAATTCCAGAGATAATCCACGCTTTGGATCCTGGAAGCATTTGGTACCAACTTCTGGAAAACAAAACAATGATAATGACTCACGCTGGGCCTGGGGGTGGCTCATCACAAATTTAGCAGCAGCTTCCATGCTCCCAGCTGAGATTGGCTTTGCTGGGTTGTTTTCACAGATCCCCAGGACTGCAATTTAGCACATGCAAATGGGCCCAGCAGCCAATTGCAGCCACCATGCTAGAAAGGCATAAACATGCCATTTAGAAAAATGCTTTGCCATACAAAACATGATTACCTCCTTCCATGCCATTTCAGGCTATGGGAAGAAACACTATTTTTATTATTAAACATTACACATCTCTTTTCCTCTGAGGGGAAGAAGAATTATTTAAAGGCCTATTAATCAAACATTTATTCACACAACTGAAAGCTTTGCACACTACCATTGCATCTTGTATCCATTACAAGCATCCCTTTTACTGGATGCTTATGAGGCCACAGCTCAATTCCTGGATCCAATTTTGGGCCCCTAACTTCAAGAAAGACACTGAGGTGATCTGTCCAGATCCAGAACAGAGCTGGGGAAGAGTCTAGAGAACAAGTTCTGTGAGGAGTGGCTGAGGGAACTGGGAAAGGGAGAATCAGATTGGGCCCCTAACTTCAAGAAAGACACTGAGGTGGATCTGTCCAGATCCAGAACAAGTCCTGTGAGGAGTGGCTGAGGGAACTGGGAGTGTTTAACCTGGTGAAAGAGAGAATCAGAGAGGACCTTATTGCTCTCTGCAACTCCCTGACAGAAGGCTGTGGCAAGGTAAGGGTCAGTCTCTTTAAGTAACAAATGACAGAACAAGAGGAAATGGCCTCAATTGCAGGGAGAACTTCACAGTTAACAAATGACAGGACAAGAGGAAATGGCCTCAAATTGCATCAGGGGAACTTTACAGTGTATATTAGAAAAAAATTTCTTCACTGAAAGAGTTGCTAAGTCGCAGGGAGAACTTCACAGTGTATATTAGGAAAAATTTCTTCACTGAAAGTATTTCTTCACTGCTAAGTATTAGAAAAGGCTGCCCTGGGAAGTGGTGGAGTCCCCATCCCTTGAGGTATTTAAGACATGCAGATGTGGCACTGAAAGAGTTGCTAAGTCTTAGAAAAGGCTGCCCTGGGAAGTGGTGGAGTCACTTGAGGTATCTCACTTAGTGGTGGATTTGGCAGTGCTGGGTTAACAGTTGTACTCAATAATCTTAGAGGACTTTTACAACTGAAAAAATTCTATATTCTACAAGACATCTTATCTAGTTTTCAGACCATGCTGAACTTTTGATGATATTTATACAACCTGGACTAAAAAATTTAAAACTAGCACCAGTTTGGTAAAAAATTAAACAGGTTACTTCTGGAAAGTAGTAAAAAGGGCTATGGGAAGACAAGCAGCTTGGTTTTGAGACAAAGGTCAGTGAGCCAGAAGCAGATTGCTCTCACAAACAAAGGAAGATTTCAATTTCTTTAATGAACAGGGCTTTCCATCTGGGAACTGATGGCTGTGAAATACCTCCAGAGGGATCTGCTGGAAGCAGAACACAAGCCTACTGTCAATGCTCTGTGTCCAGGGCAAACAAAAAGAATTTTAGGGATGATACATATCACTAATCTAATGGTTCAATAATGGCTCTGGTTGGGTGTAGGTGCATGAATAGAGTTAAATATGCACTCAGATGGTTCAGTGAGCTGAGACCTGTCTCCGGAAATACTCCTTGGTCTCCAATGGACATGACCTAACAACAGTCACACAGCTCTTAAGCTGAAAGCATCTGCTTTGAAAGTCATCAACTTCAAATATCTCCCCTTGACCCTACATTCTTTAGTTACACTTCAAGTGGAAAAACAGCAACACAGAATTTTATACATACAGTCATTCAGGAAAACCAATGGAAAAGCTGAAAAAATATTTCATTATATTGTTAGCTAACATTTCCTATAAATCCTTCAGTTTATAATGCATCACAATTGCACACCTCAGACTCCTCTTACTCTTTTCTTGGCTGAGATTGGGAAATGAAGGAAGTTAAGCTTTATTCCTTTGCAAAACCATGCAAACCTTTAGGTGAGAAGTGCCATAAACCAGCCAACCTCTGTTTCAGAGTACTGTTTATCATCCTGATTACAGGTACTTAAGAAAATTCAGATGACTCTTATTTTGCTTGTATTTACTCATTCACAGAAAGTAAAACATTTTTCAAATATGATTCAATATCAGTGACACTCTGGTAGAACCCAAACAAGTCTCAATACTCAGAGGACTGGGTTAAGATCCAGCAATTCCAGATGCCCAGCTCTGTAACCTCAGACATCTGGCTGACAGCTCTGCATTGCTAAGCCACTTTACACCCAGGGAGTTCCTGGACCTGCATTTCTTTTGAAGATTTATGAAATACTTTATTGCAGATTGAAAAATAAAATCCTGCATAATATCAAAGACTTTGCGTAACTACACAGAACTGGCTGCAAGCGCTTGAAAAAGTTATATACGTATAACTAAGTTCATTATCAACTGTATCTCTGGAATTTTTGTATGATAGAAACCAGGTAATTCCACCAAATAAAAATGCTAAAAAAATCATCATTTCTAGAATAGACTTTTTTACAAAGATGCACAAGCACTATGGGCTTCCAGGAGAGATGCTTAGCCAATGTCTGCATGAGAGGGTTACTTCAGAATAAAGGAAAGCGTGGATTTAAAATGCTATAGCTATTCTTGAATAATACCCCAGAGGAGTGCTCCTGATATAATAAAAAAGAGTTTTCAGGGTTTTGTTTAATTCATTTCCCAGGTGAATTAAACTAAATCAGACAAAGGTATTCTTTCCACTGGCATGTGAGTGTCAACAATAGGCATTATCCCAGAAGAGCATAGGTACTTAACTTCCACTGGTTAGCAAGTGTTACTTTTCCAAAAACACAAAACAGGAAGAGGGAGCTTGACCAAATATGTGCCATAACAGTGGCAGAGAATGGCAGGCAAGACACCTGGTGTGGGAAGGAAAATGTACTGATGACCCCCAGTCAGATCCCAGTGCTTCTCAGCCTTGCAACCCACTCCCAGCTCCAGCTCAGCATCACTAAGCCACCATTCCCATCTCCCAGCAGCACTGCACATCCACACTCTGAGGTGGCACAGATCAAAGCCTCTCTGTGCTCCCTGAACTCAGCAAGGAACTGCAGGTTTCACTATCTGTCGCTTACATACACAGAGCTGTTGCTTCCAGTAATTTGAAGCTGAACTGTGCAGTATTTGCTGTACACTGTAACTTGCTGTTTACCTGAATAAACAGCAGTGGGAAAATTTTCAAGAACTAGTGTATGTAAATAAAATGTAGATGGATGCATAGATGACTGCACAAGCAAACAAAGGAGTGCCTGTTCTGCTCATAAGCCAAATGCTATTCTTGAATATGCAATCGTACCTCCTATGTGTGTGATTCCATTTGCATCTGAAGATGTCTTGCACGTGCAGACACGTTATGACAGTGCCCTAAATAGTCTCAGGGAAAATGCAAAGATGTATATGGGCAGCAACAGACTGACTAATTAATGGCAGAGGCACAGCCTGACCCTGCCTACCTAGATAGAATGCTTGTTCCTGTTGCCCCAAATATCAAACTTAGTGTTGTGATGCCTGGAGAAATATGAAGACCTACTGCGCCAGACATCATTTTAATTTGCCATAAAGCCAGCATCAATCAGTATATTTCCAGGAGCATCTCCAAGTCTCACCAGTGTGAGACTCCCATGGAAGCCAAGTTCAGGATTTACTTTCAATATGAGCTTAATTTACACTGAAGGCATCAATTTTCAAAATAGGGACTTAAACTGAGAAGTACTCTTGTGAATGTTTGAGAATAGATCAGTCTCTGGATACAACTAAACCTCTACTACTGAAAATAAAGCTCAAAATGCATTGATGCTGAATGCTGTTGCTGGTTGATGTGAGAATTATCTGTGGTTTTAGCAATGATGCATCCCACAAGAGAGTCTGTGCCGGAGCCAAGGGGAGGACAGGCATGAGACAGCACCACTCATAGAGCCAAGTAAGAAATCCTTATGGAGGAAGACTAAAACACACTCACTAGTAGAAATCTCCATGCTGTTATTATGCAGTCTATGGGTACAGGGCCTTTTACATAAAAGTGGCTGCAAACCAGGTACAGGTCACCCAAAAGAGTTTTTCACAACTCTATTCACAGTTACAACAACAATGCAGTCATTATTTAATGTTTACCTTGAACTTAACAGTGTAGTAGCTATCTGTTTCATTAATTTGGCTAGGAAGCCAAAAGCAAAAAAAAAAAACAAAATCTGGGCTGGCAAACCACATCTCCTAAGCAAAGGGGAAAAGAGTGTTAGCAGAGAAAATAAATTAAAGGAAAAAACACTTAACAAAATTAACTGTGGTTGTACCGTTGCAACGGGAAGTATCTCTGTGCGTGCAATACAATCAGTCAGCTTGCAAACTCTGAAACTAAGATAACAAGTGAAGGCCCTGAAAGATGATACAGGATGCTGCTGTGCTAAAATACTTGTAAAAAAATTCATAAAGGAAGATGATAAATCTCTTACTCTGCATTGCTATGAATTACTTGCACTTTTGTGGTGGCCTGGAGACCCATTAAGCCCCATTTCGCAAGGTGCTGTTCAAACAACCACAGCCTGCTGCTAACACAAGATCTGCACACCTCGGAACTGGAGCATAAGGAAACAACAGGATAGAGTTAGCTAAAGTAAGGAGGTGAGAGGTGTTTGCATAACAATAAAAAAAATTGCTAATATTTTTGCTAATATCACAATAGAGCGGTACAGCACTATACAACTACCTTCAATATTTCACAGTTTCTCTTTGAAGTGTCATGCATTAGCTTCTGTCAGAATCGGGAGTGGTCTAAGGCTCTGAGTCAGCACAACATACAAATATGAATCCGACTTTAAACGTGTGCTTACATCCTTATGAGCTGTTTGCATTAAAGAAAGCACAGATATGAGGAAGGCAAAAGGCTTGGTCAATCTGTCAGAATAACTTCAGAGGATCAAGGACACGTAAGTAGCTCACAACACTCTGTGCCACCGCTGTTGTAGTCGATGTTTCCACAGTCCTTCCACTCCCATGATTCTATAATTCTTTAGCTGGTTTACATCTCTGACTGGCTTGGCCCCACAGTGCCACACTGGGCACAGCACTACACCTTTCGGGCTGTTGCCAGAGTACTCACCTGTCTCCTGGGGCATGCTCAGCTTTTGAAAAGGTTAGCAAGGAGATCTATCCTCCAGCAGGCCCACCCCACAGTGACCCTTTTATAAGTGGAAGCTTTCCTTTTTTGTGTGCATTTTTCAAGAACATAACCCCCAACCTTAATAGAAAACGAAAAAGTGCAGCCAAGGAGAGGCAATGTATTTTAGCATGCTGATTCAAAGCAACAGACCCCATCTGGAGTGGTCAGGCTCACAGTGGCATGGGGCTAGTACCTGGAAAATAAGCTCAGCTGGAGATAACAATAGGAGATCATTCCCATAGACTGTCTCCTTACAGCACAACAATCAGGAAATACAAAGAATACTCAATGTTCAGAAATATTCCTCAGAACACGGAATGTAAGAAAAGATTCAAGCACCATATATGTATCAAGCGCACTCCAGTACAGGATCCACCTGTAAAACCAAACCAGCTCAGCCAGGAAACTAATAGGACACTATCATTGACTTCTAGTTCACTAAAGTTGCAGCCTAGCATCCCCCATGGCCTGAGCACACCCCACTTTTACCAGCAGCTTATTGTTCTCTTTACTGTTCTTCCAAAAGACACAAACCAAACCTTCACACATAGCACTATGGTGAAAACTCCACTACAGCTTTTCACTGAAAAGAGACTGGTGTATGTACAGCTTCCATGTGCAGCCACAATTTATTCTATTTATTTATCATATTGTTCTTCAAAGCTGGGCAGAACATACTTTGAAAGGAGTCCAGCATTCTCTCACAAAGATTGCCCTGTTGCCGTGAGCTTGTCACAGGCAGCATCTTGCACACAAGAGTGTCATGGGAGGGAAGAGGCTGCTGAGGCATGAACGGGTGGCTATAACCATTAACAGCTTTTCCTTAGCAAGGCCATAAGGGAATCCCTCTACCTCAGCAACAGCGTTCCCCTAAGAACAGCCTTTCTCTTCAAGAGAACACCAAGCTTTTGCACTGGAGGCATGGACATTTTCCTCTTCTAGGACCAAGATCTCACAATCAAGCATTAGGAAAAAATACTCTAAAAGACACCTTCATAAACTAGTAGTAGCTTCTACAGATGTTAATAATAACAACAATAACAGCGGATTTCATTCCATAGACATTTACCCAGTGTTCTAGAGAGGGAAAGTCAGATTCATGGAAGAAACATGTAGCACAGAAGAAATTGTAGAAACACCACTTTAAAAGCTTCAACAAGATCATCCTAAAACTCGGGGGTAGTACCACACCAAACCAAGGCACTCAGGCACTTATTCCCCTCTTCAGGAAGTGCTCAGGGGAAGTGTTTAGGATCACGAATATTGTTCAGAAATTCACCCCCATTGCACTTCCATCCCATAGTGAAATGTTCTCTCCCCAACAGTCTAGGAGCTGAGAGAGGAGTTGGGAGTCTCCTCAGGCCACCCATCAGGAGCAGGCAGGGATTTCTCTTTGCTTCTAAGTATACTGCCATTCAAAAACTCATTCAGCATCCTCCACCAGAAAACCACTGCAACATTACTACTACCAGACGACAAAGTACAGAGGGGCCAACCCTAGAGTTGTATGGGGCCACTGGCACACTGGGGAGGGTTATCCCCATACTGGCCAGGTGGTAACAGAAGGTGCACTTGGGGCCTCCAGGTGGGATGAGAAATATAGGGGTCCCATACGAAGAAAAAGGTCTTGAGTGTGCTGCAGGTGGGACGGGGAACAATAACGAGGGCCATGTGTGAGGCCGGAATCTCTGTGAGGACAAAGGACACACGTGGGGGTTCTTGTGTGGGTGGGGGCTCCAGGCGGGATTACGCACAGGGTGGGGTGGGGGCCAGGCCTCGGGTAGAGGGGGGCCGGGTTGGGAACCCAGCGGGTGGGGACGCTGGGGGCGGAGGGGACCCGCCTGTGTGGGTGCCGAATGAAGGGGACTGGGTGCCGGGGATGCGCGGCGGGGCCAGCACCGCGGACAGCGCCCGGCCCATCCCGGCCACCTGTGCGCGGCGCCGGCGAGACGGAGGCGCAGGGGAGGGAGCACGGCGAGGAAACGGGGCCAGCCCGGGCCGAGCGGCGCCCGGGCGGGGAGGCGAGGGCGGCGGGGACAAGGACGCGCGCTCCCCACCTGGGCTGTGGCTGGATCTCAGGCGCCTTCCACAGAGACACTGCAGCATATGCGAGCCTTTCTCCAGGAGAAGCCCGAGAATCCTCATGGATTTCACTTTGTGGCGCCCTCCTGCTCCTCGGAAAAGGGACCGGCCCCGGAGCGGCCGGCTCTCAGCGGCGGGGCGCCGGGCCCCCCAGCCGCCAAACTTCCCGGCCCATCGCCGCGGCCCCGCCGCGCCCGGGGGAGGGAGGGGGACCCCGCCGCCACTTCTCGGGACTTGTCCGCCGGCGGAGGGCCGGCCGTGCCGGGAAGCGGGGCGGGCTGGCTGGAAGGACGTCAAGCCCTAGAAACACGCGCGGCCGGCTCCCAGCCCTGCCCCCTGCCGGCACAGCCCCCGCCGGGCCGGGCAGCGCCGCCGGGACCCCCCCGCCGCCGGGGCTCGGCCGCTCCGCTCCTCCGCCGGGGGCTCTCCCGCTGTCCCCCCGCCACCGGGGACACGGTCCCGCCGCGCTCGAGTTCTGCGAGTCCCGGCGGGGAGGGAGGAAGGCAGGAGACAGCCCCGCCGCCCGCCCCAGCAGCGCCTGGCGGGGCCGGTGCCCGCGGGTGCCCGGCGGCAGAAGGCACTGCGTGCGGGGACACCGAGCGCGGCCTGCCGGGGCTCCCGGGGGCTGGAACCACGGGCCGGCTGCGTGGCCGGGAAGAAGAGACACCTCTGTCTTAAATCGCCGGTGGGTGCGGATGGCCAGGCGGGAGGGCTCCTTTATGAGCACGCTGTAAACGAGGGAGCCTCCGTCTTTCCAGCTACCCCAAGGCACCAGCCTCCTGCAAAGGGCGCTCCACTGAAACTCAAGGTACCTTCTTTTTTACCCATTTTTAAACTGTCGCTGTTACAGCGCTGCAGACTGAAGTCTCGGTGTTGGTGCTGCACACAGAAAGGTGCATTTCACATGCAGGGATGGTTAGGGAAACTAACCAAAACTGCCTCAAGTTCATGAAGTTACACAAAACCCACAACACAAGGCTAGAAAGCACAGGAGCACAGAAAAACTCCTTTGACAAAACAGTACTATCATATACAAAAGCCATTCAAAAGAACTCTTTCATCTGAGTAAATTCTAATATGTACTAAAAAGCATCTCCCTCCAGACAAATAGGAACCCAGCAGAAGGGTGAATATCTAACTGAATTACCTTGTGCTCAGGCAGGGGTTCTACTCACACACCACTTTTCAAAGCCTTCTCTGCTTTTGTTTCCCTTAATACCTGGAAGATGTGACCAGGTGTCTCTGACCAGCTCATGAGATGGATATTTTTCCAGAGACTCCACTCTAGGATGTAACAAGCTTCTGGTCAGCACTTCAGTGGGACGAAAGAGTGGGGATATACACTTAGATGTTAACATCTAGAGCAGAATACTGAGGCACATAGACCAGGCATAACAAAAGAAATGCTGTTTAGGTGTGAGAATCTATCAAGCATGTGTGGCAAAACTAATATTTTTGAGAGCATCAGGAGTCTTTCATGCCCTCAATAAATATTCCACAGTTTCAGTTTTACTCTTGAATAGAAAAGGAAAAAATAGAACCCAGTTAAAATTCTAAACGTTTCATGAAACAGTAGCTCTTATTTTCCAGTCAACTCTACTTCATATGCTGAAAAACAGCTCTTAGCTAGAAACAAAGCCAGTAGCATATAGTTCAGGACTATTAGAAGGATGGAAGATATTACTAACATCCCTAGGATTCATGCTAAACTCGGTTTTTGTTGTCTGCTGTGACTTACGCTGAAAAATCATCACTCTGTCTTAATTTATAAGCTAATTTAGACAGGACCTTGCACATGCACCAAGTCACAGCAAAAAGCTTAATGGAACTGCCCTTCTCCATGTCCCCAGCCACCGAGGATCATTGCTCCATCACACTCCTCAGCAATCCCTGCTCCACAGCCATCGTGAAAGCTACAGTGCCATGTCAGGGCACATATCAAACTGAGACTAGAGCAGTTACCTCACCCTTCTCCCAGAGCTGTCCTTCAGTCCTCTGCTACACCTGAGCACCAGAGAGCGAGCCTGCAGCCCTGCTGGAACAAGGCCAGAAGTAGTGTGCACAGTGAAGCCCTAAAACAGAACTGGTGGTTCTCCAGTACTTCAGTAATAGCATAAAAAAATAATAGTCCTCTTTCTGCAAATGCTTCAGCAGCATGTTTGAGATGAGAACAATTCTGGATCTGGCTGATCAAGGACAGTACAGTGAGATCCAAAGTCAAGGTGCCCTCCTTGCTTAGCAGCCAACATGGAGCTGTAAATGAGGGGCTCTCATTTAGAGAGGCCAGGACTGAAGTACAGCGCTAGGTAAGAGGGAAGATGCACTTAGATGTTAGCACATAAATGGGCAGATTTACCTCATGAACATGCAAGGGCAAATGTCTTGGACATGATAAAGATGTTTTTAAGAATAAAAAGTGAAAATGCAACAGGTGGCTGGATTTTGAGACCCCTGATCGTTAAGCTAAACACAGTTGTTTCTGGAAAATCTACTCAAAATAACCCATAAAAAACACTAATAAAATCATCCCCATTTCTTTGGGGAGTTTCTTTGGGGAGTTTCCATCACCTCACATAAAAACCACTAATAAAATCATCCCCATTTCTTTGGGGAGTTTCCATCACCTTGCAGAAGTCTGATAATCCAGCCTTTGTGGGTCACTCTCTAAGGGTTTGGTTCCTGAGTCACATTAGAGGAAAAGAGGGCAGACTCAAACTCAGTGAACTCAAACTCACACTCAAACAAAAACTCAGTGAAAAGAATGAATATTACCTGACATTTCCAAAGAAGGTTCGTAAGGACGGCAACAAGCACGTGCTCTTTCAAACTGAGTAGGTTTAAGTAAGTTTAGACAGCAAAATGGAAGCATAAAAATGGTAAAGGAAGAACTGTGATGCATATGACTCAAGTGTTTAAGTGCTACAAAATACTCAGTAATATCATGTACCCAATTAGGTAAATCTTAGCCCAGTAAACAAAGCTTAAAGAATTTGAAGAGATGAATGGAGCTGACATAAATTGAGACATTGCTAGACGTGTTAACTCATTTTAATCTGAAAATAAGGTAAACCAAAATAAAATTTACTTCAGTGCAGAGAGACAGCATGTACCCAAACAATACTTCAATGGGACACAGTGGTGCATAAATCTCACTATGGCTCCATTGATGAGCTCACACTACTGAACAATAACGCTAATAACATCTCAAAAGTTACCGTGAAAATGCTAGAGATATTTAAATTTTTAGCCACTGGTAGAACACATGCATTAGAAATGATAGTGTGCTTGAATAAAAGCATGGATTGCATTTGCTGGAACACAAAGAAAGCTGTGAAAGCCTCACTGAGGTCAGAAGACATTTACAGGGAACACAGTGTCATGTGTGTTTCTCCCTTATTAAATTAAAATGCCATTGGCCTTCTGAAGCACTGAACAGAAACGAGAATATGTTTAGGATTATGGAATTTAAATTAATACCTTCTGCTAAAAAGAGGAATGTACTGCACTGTGATCAGAGAAAAATAAGGTGATTTAGCCGACAAGGCTCTTTGCTAGGTATTAAAATAGCATAATGTGTATGAGTTCACCAGTTACAAAAGCCAAAAAAGAAAGAAAATCTACAAAAGCTCCAAGAAGAGACTAGCCAGGAAAGCCAATTTCCTTGTGTTCATACAAAGGCAGTAATAATCTTTCAGGGTGCCGAGTCTATGCTGTTCTGTTGTCACCCATACTGACTGGCAGTTCTTTGAACATTGTGATGGGTGCACAGACAAAGAAGCTTGTGCAGGTGTGTTATTTCTGGTTGATTGGATTGGGTTTCCTTGCAAGTCTCTGCCCTTGTTATATTTTCTGGCCAAACCTGCGCAGATATGATGAGAAAGGGCCCATTAACTTTAAGAGCTTTGTCCAAGCTGGTGCTGATGCAGAGCTTACACCTTGTCCCTCTCTCTGTAAATTCACAAAACTCCTTGCACTTGGTGTTCATTTCCCCAAGCTCACTCCATGGGTCAATATGTGATCAGTGACTGCATATTCTCCAGTGGTGGCAGAGAACCACTCCACAACACCTCTCCTTGCATGAGCAAGATCGACCAAAACGGGCCAAGCCCTTTTCACTGCAAACCACTGTCACCACTGTGCTCTCTGGCTATTTCTGCTCACCCTTTTCCCCTTCTTGATGAAGCTGGCAAGGGACATACCAGCCACATACAGCTCCTCCTGCACCCATCTCCACCAAAGCACAGCACAGTCACACCGACAGTGGGAACTGCAGAGAGACAGTGGGAACTGCAGCACAAAGTTGAGAGGTTTGCTGAAGGTCACACAAGAAATTTGTGGACAAGTAGGGAATCGTCTGTCAGTCTCATCCTGGTAATTTAATGAGAGGATTAGCCTCTTCCTGATCAGTATAAAACTTCACTAAGGCAAAGATTCTTCTGAAAGCTTTACCACAGATAAAGTATACCACACCTTCTGAGAGCAAACAGAAGGTGAGACAAAAAGCTTGATTTTGTACATCAGAAAGATTAATTTGTTAGTTGCTTTTCTGAACAAGAGTGAACAGAAACCACTGATGCCAGGTCCTGCTGGAGAGTCTGACTTGGTAAAATCTCAGGCCCTCTGAGCTCACCAAAGCAGTTTCTGGAGCAAAAGAAAAGATGTCCCATAGCCTTGATAATTTAATAGGTTTATCCTCAGACACATAAAAAGCTTATAGTAATGAGCACTCAGGAACTGAATTTCCTGACATTAAGAAGAAATCTAATATTACATGTAAAGAAGGCTTTGTGTATGAAATGTCTCCAGTCTGGATTAGGGAGAAGTGGTTGTTCTGAATATTTTTCAGTACAGTGACACTTCCTCAGAACCTGAACTTCTAGGGCATCTCCAAACATTTTAGCAGTAGTATGAGCAGCACATAAGAGATACTCTGGAGAAAGAGGCAGCCAGACACTTCCTTCCACCACTTCCACTGCCCAGCAGATGCCCTCGTCTACAGGATGTTTAGCAATGTGTTTAAGAACCCTTGATGGATTTCTCCCTATCTACTTTTCATACCCATTTTTGGAAACCAGTAATACCATTGGCCTCCTAACCATCTTTTAGCAAGGAGTTCTACAGGTTAATCATGTGGCAGGAAAAAGATCTGTTAGTTTAAAACTCCTTCTCAATAGCTCAATTTAATCATTTAATGCTCACCTTAACTTATAAGGTGAGCATTATAAGATTATATTGCGAAATAGTAATTTTATGTTCTCCGTAACAGTCATGGTTTTATACACCTCTGCTGTATTTCCTTCCTCAATTGTTTCATTTCTGAAGGCACCTGAAAATGCCTAATCTGTTCCATCATTCCCTGGGCAGCAGCTACTCTTCACGCTCCACTGACCTTGTCATTGTTTCCTGTGCCTTTCTAGTTCTATCACATCTTTTCTGAGACAGGATAACTGGAGCTGCACACAGTACTCAAGGTGCGAGTGCTCCAGGGATTTCTAGCACAGCAGGATGATAGCTCCTATTTGCTTTCTGTACCTTTTCCAATAATTTCTGCTTGCTTCTGCTGAGCTAGCACTTCTAGAGATATTCACTTTCTCTGTGGTCTTTTTCCAGTGAGGAAATGGACCCCAGTAGCATCCCTTACCCTAATACATACATACATATATATATATATATAAATATTATATATATATATATAAATATTATATATATATAATATATTTATATATACACCACCCATATATTTGGGGTTCATCAATGGGTGCATTACCCTGCACTCCTCCCCTGTTTCTACTGTTGTTAGTTCAGCAGATGCTCCATATCAGATGCTCCTTTTGCAGCTCTCTTATGTCCACTTCTGTTTCTCTCGCTCCAAAGATTTTGTCTCTTCTTCATCCCCTCACTCTTCAAGATCATTTAAGAGCATGTCCAAGACTGCACAGCTCAGTCCCTCTTCACTGGCCATTTCCCCACTGATGAGACCTGCCCTTTTTTCTTTAAGGAAATCACCCAGTGAGGAGGCATCTTAGAAATCCAGACTTGTGTCTCACCTTTACCCAGTTGCTCAGGGAACATTAAGGGATTTGAGGGGATGTTCCTCCCCCCAGAGGCATGCAGCCCCTTACCCAGAGGACCAAGCCTGACTGCCAGTCCCCACAGGATGGCTGCTGGGATTTTTTGCAGATGTAGTTCATGGCAGACCTCCAGATATTGCCACATTTGTCCTTTGAACCCAAGAGCTGCAGAAGCACCTTCTAGGTGCACCTCTTTGTTGGGTTCAAGCCCCCTGCCAGCTGTGGTTGCTGTTCCACATCAGCAGCCCTTCCAAGGGAAAACAGGCTGGAAGGCAGAAGATCTCCCCCGCCTGCCGATCCCTCCGGGCTCAGAGGTTATGAGAGAGGAAAGCAGATTAAAGGGCTGTAATGCAGCCAGCACGGGGAAGATCTGACCCACAGGGCTCCAGTAATTGAGGTTATTAATCCACAGTAGGTAATGATGGCTTTGCCTGAGGCATGACCCAAGTTTTGAGGGCAGCAGATCACAGCTGAGCCAGGGTTTGGAGATGGCCAGCAGAGCTCCTGGGCTCTGCCCACCAACAGCCCCTTGGCTCCTCTGCTTTCAGCAGGCAGCCACCAAGGCAAAGCCAGAGCTGGAACAGGTGCAGCTTCCAAATTCAGGATGTGCTCTTGGCTTTTCCCCCAGCTCCCTGAGTGAAACATGAACAACTGGCAGGCTGCTTTCCTCATCTAGGAGTGCAACCAGTCCATCCACCTCACAGGGAAAGGTTGTCAGGCTTAATAAAGGGGATTTTCTGAGGGTAAAAGTACAACAGACCAACCCATGCAAGAAGCCATCTCCCCTTCCCCTCCAGCAAACTCACTCCTAAAGTTCCAGAGGGCATCTGAGGTTGAGAGCAGCATCTGTGGAAGCACAACCCTCCCCATCTGCCTACTTCCAGTGATACTTACAGAGCCTTTTACTGTTGTCTAGACCTGAAGTGTATTTATTCTGGCATGCTAATACAACACATGTGGCACAGCCTCATCAAGACAAGCAAGTGCTTGCCTAACTGCCTGCCTTGGGAATGATGGTACAAGAAACACTTTCTGCTCCAATTCACAGCTGCTCCAATGACAGAAAAGCCACTATCAGGACACCACAGATCAGACCCCCACTCACTAAGTGGCCCCATGGCTGAAGAGTGCACAAACACACATCTGAAACAGGTTTCTCTGGAAAGACCACTATTCTGGAACATGCCCAGTGCCTGCAGTGTAGCACAGCTAAGGTTCTTTATCAGACCTACACACAGACTTGTCCCTGATGGTTCTAAAAAGGAAGAAAATTACAAAAGCTAGGTATTAAATAATAATATTACAGCACAGTTATGAAGGGTCTATGTAGGTAAAGGAAAATTAATGTTTCAAGAGATGTGAAGATGGGATTTACAAGACCTTTATAAGAGCCACTGCTGAAATCCTTGTTAGGACAGGAATTCCTACTGGGTACATTTTTTTCCAGGTGAATTTAAGACTTTTTGTTTGGAAAATTTTCTTTTCTGAGACTCATGTCATGTAGTCCTCACCAGAATGCAAGAGAGCTAACGAAAAAAACCCAAAACCTAAAATAACCCCAAAAAAACCAAAGAACCTGTCTGTTTCTCAGAGCACACTATTACTTTGGGGCAGTTGTAAAAAAAAAAATTAATGTTATTTTCCTTAAAATTATATTTTTCTAAAGTATCACAACTTTTCTGAAGTATCTTAGCAATATTATGAGAATAAAATTGCAAGGAAAAGCTTTGACCTCATAAACATTTCTGTAAGATTCTCAAACACAGTCAGACAACTGAGGAATACCAGGAGTGTTTGGCTGACAGTGGTGTGAACAGAGATGAACTTAACTCATTTCCCATTAGGCCACAAGTCCCCCTCTGCTCTGCAGCCCCCTCCACATGGATCTCCACATACCACACACCACAGCTTCATGGGATAGAGAAGATTTTTTGCTGTTCATAGTTTCAGGACACAGGCAGCTGGTATGACCAGGCTCAGACCCTGACAGCTACAAGGCAGAACCACTTTCTCCACCCTCTGCTGTACAAGAAAACCCAAACCTGAGTAACACATTTTGGGTTCTTTTTTGCATTTGACTTGTGGTCCAGCATCTTTAAAGGTTTCTGTTGTTAGCTTTTCTCTGCAGCCATTAGAACCAGGAAATCTAAATATGCCAAGTTACCATTCTTACATAATGGCTCAGGGATTTAAGAAAGGCCCCAAATCTTCTACAAGTTAGCAACACCAGTTTGCAATAACCACACCAGTGACAGGTAACATGGCTGGCTCCCAGGGACAGGAATCATTGCTGACATGTGGCATGCTCAATAATGGCTTTACCCTGCTTTTGCTGAAAACACAGCAGTGCCAGCCCACAGGCAGCTCAGAGTGACTATCAGCCTCTGGAGAGCTCTGCTCCCCTATAAGAACATAAAAATCCTACTTTCCTCAGCAGCTGAAGATATTTCACTTAAGATGAAACAAAGATTCTAGCAAATCCCATTCCAAAACATGCATAATCTGGCAAATCAGGGAGGAGTAAGAAGTGTTCAAGTCAAAGATGAACCACTATTACATGATTATTGCTGCGGACCACAGCAAGAAAGGAAATCACAAAAGATGGATGATCAATGGGTGGAATTTCAAAAGAGGAATAAAATATAGGAGGAAAATGCTTCTGTGTTTGAGCAGATGAATCAGCCAGGCATTTCTTTATCAGGCATTACCAGAGGCATTGAAGGTCAAGCACTGCAATGATTGTCTACTTCCCACAGGCAAAGTTTAAAACAAAACCTGGACCACACCAAACACATGGCACATGTGATGGCCCTGGCACAGCACAAAATGCAGCTCAGCACAAGCTAAAGCTGTTACTGCAACCACAGAATGGACTGAGCAAGGGTTTCAGGAGACAGGGGTGGGTGCAGAGGATTTTCCAACAATGTTAGAAAGATGGGGCTAGATTCTGATCTGCTATAAGTGATACTGCTCCAGGAGGTCTGAATTTAGCCCATACATTTCAGGCACTGGTATTTTTTTTTTCTAACATGCACTTTAGGGATGCAAAGCTGAAATTATAAAGCTGAGCTGCTGCTCTGTCAGCATGTGCTAAGCTATTTATGAGTCACTAAAACACACCTTTTCTAATTCTCACCTTAGCTTGTGAATGGCATGTGGCCAGGATGCCTTTCCCAGCTACTTGAGGAAAGTCACCACAGTGTGCTGTGTGCCAGGATGTTGGCAGAGCCACTGCACTGTCTCTGCTACAGGACATGTTTGACCTCCAGCCAGACCTGCATTAGCCCTCTGCCTGTTTACACTGGGACAGTCACAGACATTATCTAAACAAGTGTCACCCAATGGCAGCAATAAATTTTGGGAATTTCCCTCAAATGAGAAAGCCTCGGCAGAATCAAAAAACACACCTCTGCAGACTTGAGTCACCCCAAGTCCCCAGTGCTGCCTTAGTCCCACACACCATTTCTGTCCCTGCACAAACGATCCTACCAGGTACAGGGGGCTCACAAGTGAGTGAACCACAGCCATCACTTGCCATTCCCAAAAAGCTGCATCCTGCAACTCAGCAGTGAAACAGTAGTTACAATGGAGAAAAATGTCCAATTAAAGCACAGCTGTTCTGAGCCAGTTCTCATGTGTCATGCATCCACATCCTCAGACCACTGACAAAATTATTTCCTTTCAGCTGGCATTTGCTTAAAGCCCCAACACAGAGGCAACCTCAACGATGCAGCATTCAGTTTCATATAAACCCTCCTTAGATGTTACATCCCAGCAGTGTGGATTCCATTTGCTCTATCTAGATATCTTGAAGGCCAATCCCACATTCAAATCCCTCCACTCAGAGGCTTGACTTATTTTTTTCTCCATCGCTTTGGTTCCTTGACTGTTATCCTGATCCCAAAGGGGATTTTCCATCTCCCACTCCCCTTCTCAGCCAGCTGCTGTGCACAGATTTAGCAGGATGACTCAGAACCAGGGAATGACAGCTCAACATTTTCCTGCTATAGAGCAATCACTGCCTGTCTCCAGAAGGTCCTTGGGTCAGGATTGGAGCTTCTGCACAAGGGAAAGGGAAGCAATGGCTGCTTTCTGAGGAAAAACAGACCCAACTCTGTGGGACCTCCTGCTGCTTCCCTCTGTCACAGCCTCAACTTGTCCTTGCTTAAGTCTCACAGGAGCAGTTTGTTGTAAAACACAAGTTTAGCTATTTGCTTTTCATGACAGCAGAGCCTCAGAGCTCCTGAGGTCAGTGCCAGGCACTCTGTGAGCAGCACACGACACTGGAAGCTGTGAGGAATGGGAAGGCAGGTTCCCAAGGCAGTGTCTTTTCCTTTTCCCTGCTGAGTTACAGCAAGTGTCATGGCCACGTCATCTATTTTTCATTCCCCAGTGCTCAGTGTCAAGCCATAATGAAGCCATAAGGAATCCAGCACCACTCAGCAATGCACAAAAGCACTCTGGCTCAGCTCTGCAGAGCTGTATGGCATAGTGTGCAGTGTTGCAGGAAGGAGGAGAGTCTGATACCAAGAATGCTCCCCATTTTTATATGCTACACTCCCAGAACTGCAGCAATAGCAAGCGAGAACAAGTGAGAGCGAGGCAGGGCATAGAAAAGCCTTGCTCCTCAGCCACCCCACTGGGTACAGTGAGAGCTGCCAGGCAAGGCCACAAATGTCCAAGGTGGTTAATGTCAACAGCCAGCTACACGAACGCAAACAGGCGGAAGCAGAAGGATCCGTCTCAGGATGATGCTCTCGGAGGACAGATGGTCAAAGATAACTTCTGAAAGAGTGCATAAGTGGGACTCCTGGGTCTCCACACAGCTGCAGTAGCTCAGCTGCCTTTCCCCACACCCGAGGCATCACTAAATCTGGCAGCTGGGGAGAAGAGCTTTGCTGCCAGAGCCCATGGATTGCACTGGACACAGCATGGCCATGGGTCAGACTGTCCATGCAGAGGGGCAGGCATCACTCACAGGGAGGAGCCAGGGATCCCTCCTGGTGCTTGGCCACCTCCACACTCACCACCCTGCCCCTTGGCAGAGCTCCCCTGGGCTCAGGCAGGGCACCTGAACTGTCTCTTTGCCCATTTATCCAGCCCAATTCCCAATGCGCACAGAACACCTGGCAGTCCCAGTCTCCAGGTAAACCTTGCAGTGCTTTTGATGAGATGGAACAGACAACAGCTTTACTTGTACACCACTAGGGCAAGCATCTGGAAATGGGCTACATTAACACAAAGTAAATTAACAATCAGGTACAACCTCAGAGCTGACATCTGCTCCAGCCTATGGCACAGTCTGAGCAGCTAAAGTTGGAACAGAGCAACTTCTGTGGAACAACTCACAACTCATAGGGGAAAGCCTGTGCTGGTCTGTCAGGGATGCAGGCAGCAGTGCTTGGATAATCTCATTTTAAAGTATTGTTCCACTCTTCCACAACTTGCTTCACCAGTTAGTTACTCACCTTGTAGAAACTGTTGGGGGGCCATGTCTCTGGTACCCCATAATTTTTCTTCCACAGTGGCACTCTCACCAAGGAAGGTTTCATGGAAGATCCCTGCTGAGGCCAATTATAATTTTTCTCATGGGTGTTTACACCAACTAGGATTGATGGAAACGGGCACTTGGCCATCCTGCCACACAGCAGCTGTGTTTGCACTGCACTACACTGAGACCCTGCTATTTACATCTAATACTCCAACTTTTCAAACTTCCTTTTATTCCATGTTACAAGTTTCTTATTTCCTCACTATCTCTTTGTAAGTGCTGTTAAGATCCTAAAGTCCCTGCTAAGATTTTACACACCAGAAAAATCCTGCTGAAAAGAGAGCTCAAATAAGAAGGTGATGGTTCAGCCCAGGGTCAGGGCAGTTAACACAGACACAAAATGCTGTGCAGACCAGTATGAGGCTCTCCTCTTAACACATCACAAGGCATCACAGAAGACAGAGCAGCAGCCATCCACTTTCCTAAGGGCAGCACCCTTGAATACCCTTTCATATTCTTATTGCTGTCAGGATTTTCTTACCCCACAACTGCTCTTGAAAAATAGGAGATTCCTGGTGGCTGGGACCAAGCAGGAGCACAGAGATGCTGTTTCTGCATGTGCTGCAGTACAACAGTTTTGCCAACTGGTCAGCATGTCTCCCCAGTCTTTTTTGGAAAAGGAGAATAGGTTTATTCTGAAGGCTTTGGCTGATTCTTATTATTTACACAAACTCTGTATCCACATCTAAGCATTGCAAGGTTTACAGAAGCTTTCCTCTTTGTTGCTGTAGAGTTTAGCAGCAGACTTCTGCATACTTAAGGGTTATAAATGATACTATCTGTTTTTAAGACTACAGGCAATACTTTCCCATAGTTTCATGGTTGCACTGAGGTGGGTCCTTGACTGCTGGCATCAGTAGGGGTCACTGTAGTTTGTGTTAAGTGGGAGAATTCAACTAAAAATAAAAATCTAAGGGGAAAAAACCAACAAGCTGAAGTATCTTGTGACAACTCACCCCAGAAGCCCTGTCAATCTGCCAGGACTGCATTACCCAGGAGCTGGGAGTGAAGCTAAACCATCCACTGTCTAATGCTCAAGAGCTCTTTAACCCACTCCATCTTCAGCTGCTTTCCATTGCTGGCTGCTTTTAACCTAGTTTTCAACCTCCAGAACTCTTATTTCTGGCTGCAGCTTTCATTAGCAGAGACATACTCCCCATTCAATTCCTTCCAGAGATGTAGGCTACATCCCCAAAGTGCCTTTTTGGGAAAGTTGTCTGATGCACTTGCAGCCAGAGGGTGCAGTGCCCTGGAAAACAGGGAGGAATGTAGCTTCTAAAGTGCATTTTTATTTTTCCCCTCAGTACTAAGAAGCCAAACCCCACTGGTGAATTTTGTATTTGGGATTGTTCTTTCTTAACCATTGCCAGTTTTGTTTCTAAAATTGATGGGAAAGACTGTTTTTTAAGGACCTGGAGGGCTCTTCTCCCTTTGTCTCTTTCCCTACCCTTTTGGAGTGGTGGGTGATTCATTGCTTTTTTCTCTACTTTTTTACACCTCCATTACTGATGCCCTCTTATACAGGCAGCTGGGGAAGAAACAGCTTTCAGGAAGCCCCAGTGATCACAGATATGCCCTCATCCTCAGCTTGCAAAGTGCTTTCTTGCTGAACCGCCAGAAATACTGATTTCCTGAAATACTCATGATTTCCTGCAGGAAAATCATCTCCTGTTACTACACAGACAGGCTGTATCAGGGGGAATGCAGCAGTCTGGGGTCCCCTCTGCAGAGGTGCTCACCTCCCCATAAGGGAGGTCACACCTTGTGACCTCCCTTACTGCCTGATTTAGAGGCTGTCAGTCTGCATCTGTCTTCCTCCAGAACAAGCTGTAGTCTGACAAGATCAAGATGGACATTGAAAAGAAAAATTATTTTAAAGTGTAAAACACTGCAGTTGAAGCCTTCTCAGTTTCATACTCCATACCATCCCCTTATTCTTCCTGGGAAGGGGGTACAGGGCTTTCAAAGGCTGGGGCACATGCTTTCCTTTCAGAAGTGTCCACACTCTTTTTATTGTCAAGTGACAAGTTTCCCTGAGAGGGAGGGATGTAAACTGTCTCCGTCCCAAAGCCTTGTAACCATGTCAGCAAAGCACCACGCTTGGCTACTAAGGTCTGCTGGGAGGCTGGATTTATCAGCTCAGACACCCCAGCTGTGTAATTACACAGCCTGCACTCTTGAAGCAGACTGAGTCCAGCCAGCCCAAAACACAGCCCAGACAAGTTTGCATCTGGCTGCAAAAGATCTTGTAAGACATACCCATGACTACTGGCATCAGCTCAAAACACTTCTTTGGTTTAGAAAGCATCAATGCCAGAAGATAGATTGGGTGTGCTGAACATCAGCAGCAGAGCTGTTCCCACAACAGCTGTGTACGCTAACAAATCCTTACAGCCCGCCTTGGCAGAGACGCTGAGGTTGGCATTTCTGTCCCCACTTCACAGGCAGGGATATTGCAGCAGGACAGGGATAAGCAGCTCCCAGAGCCTCACACAAGCAGCCCACAAGGCCGTGGAAGGAGCTGTACTACAAGAGGCTTTGCACTGAGGACTGTTGGTGCCATGTGCTGGGCTCAGCGCCCTGCCAAGAAGAATGAAGGCTCTGACACCTAAAAGCCTGTCCCACACCTCCACACTGACTGACTTCCCACCATCTCCTGTGGCTTTAAAAACAGCAAGTTTTTCTTGATGGAGGTCAAGCCACAGAAGAAATTTGGTTGTCTGCTGTCACAGCACATTCTGTGAAGTAACCCAAATCTGCTGCATCCCTTTCCTTTGCCTGAACCACAAAAAGCTGTTCTCCTTTAAGATGGCCTTATAGCTGGGCTTACTGCCCACCAGGCTTGTGGTCATACTCTCTCTCAGGCTAATCCAGCACAAAAAGCACTGGCTGCTCTCCACTCCAAACCTCTGCCAAGTTGTGAGATAGATGGAGCTGCTTATAAAATGTATCATAAATTGGAACAGCATAAGAAGCTAACAGCAATTGTTGTGCTGAATGTAGCAGCCTACATCCCAAAGGACCTCAACACAGCTGATTTACAAAAACATGCACTCAAAATAACAAATGTTTTTGTAATTCAAGAAATTTCCCATAAAACCCAACCTCTGCAAGACTTTTGCTATAAGATCTCATTTGAAAACCTGCATAAACCATCCTTAAGTGTTTGTTTTAAGTATGTAAACACTACAAATACCCAGTGCAGACAAACACTGGGGAAAAGCACACACACTTCCCATCATGCCCTCGTATTGCTTTTTCCATTGTGGGTGATGAGTTTGTGATTTCACATCCCAGCCCACACCTACCCAGTCAGTAACATTAACAACTTTTCATTTCTTACAACCAAGGTACTACCTCTCAGAGCCCTATGTGGCAACTCTATCAAGACCAAGAGTCCTACATGGGACAGTTCTGGCAACACACGGCTTCCCAAATTCACAAAACAAAAAAAACCACAAACCCCTAAGCTGGAAGCTGAAGCTAAACAAAGCAAAGTTCAGAAGTATTTAATGTTGAAGGTGATAAAGCATTGGAACAATTTAACAAGGTGAGTCTTCCATCACTGGAAAGTTTTAAAGCAAGAGGGGACGTTTTCTTTATTCAGTGCTGCACTTCAAGCAGGAGTCAATTGAGGGCAGTCCTGTGACTTGCACTCCACAGGAGGTCAGATTGAAATATCACAAAAGCCTCTCTGACCCCATAACCCAGGAATTAATACCTGGGAGGAGTTTCTTGTAAAATCTGTCAAACCACTGCCCTTTAAATCCCTACCCACAGCTTCTCTGCTATGAAGCCATAATGGAAAATCAATTAAAGAGCAGGGTAAATAGAAAAGGGAAAAAACAAGAAGCTACTGACTGATGAAGGCATAGTGAAGGATGAAGGCTTTAACACTGTCCCTGCACCAGGCTGACCAGGACCTGTTCTGAACTCCTGGAGATCATGGGATGCTGGCTGTTACTGATTCCACTGGTACTCGTGTCCTCTGCAGGTCATAGAGGACAAGGGTTTGCATTCTGCAGGACTATGAAACCTGTGTCACTCCCAAACTCTGAACAGCCTCACTACACAGACAACCAAGCCACAAAACTATTATTCTTTGATTTTTGAACACCCCAACAAGCTACCTGTGTGATTACAACTGCAGACTAAAAGAGAGTGCACACAAACAACGGGGAAAAAAAACCCAACACAAAACCCAAAAAAAACCAAACAAACAAACAAACAAAAAAACCCAACAAAAAACACCGAAAACCACAAAAGTGCTGTTCCATCATTATTGTACTGCTGCTTCGAAATCAGAGAAAATATAAACCTCCATCAGCAGATCTGGATTCCTCAATGCAGCTCAAAAAGTTGGCAGGGGACTGTACAAGGAACGGAAACTTGACTGCATAGATCCTTAGGAAGCCACCAGAGGGTAGCAAAGCATTTTAGAGAGCAGCTGACAGAAGCCCAGCAAAGCAGCCTGATCTGTACCTGCTTCTCCCTGCTCACTTTCTGGTTGCTATTTCAGTTATTCAGGAAAATTACAATTTTATTCATGCCTATCCATTCCATTTTCAATTGCAGCCTTGCTTTCTTCGCAGATGAGAAGGAAATTTTATATTTCAATTATTCCCACCCTTCTTCCTGAAAGAAGCTGGCTTCTCCCTTATTTTCTTCATAGTGTCTGCATCCCTCTCCAGCCAACTCTCCCCTGCAGTAGTGGGCAGCAAGCCGTGTCCTGTGGGGATGGCCTATGGTTCAGCAGTGGGGTACCACCCTTGGGGAGGCAAGAGGAGGGGAAGAGGGTCAGGAGAGCAAATAGCTGTTTCCAGCAGTTTCAGGAAACTGGTTACACCAGTAGTTCCCCACATTAGGAGTCTGGATTACCCCAACATCCTTGCCAGTACAATGTTCAGATAACACTCTGAATTGCTGATGGCCAGTCCTGAGGTTTTTGATTGTTTCAAAGCTGTTAAATAAAAGTACAGGAGAGGAAGAGACATAATCTTTTCATAATGCTTTCCTTTCCTCTCCAAATGTCTCCATCCTGCCCTTTGCAGACTCCCACCCCAGTCACACAGAAAGCCCTCAGCTCCACAAGCACCTCAAGCAGCCAATAAACCAACTTCATCCTGATCCCCCTCATGCCCTCTGCTGAGTGTAAGAGTAGGAAGATTTCCAATAACTTTTATTACTATTATTATTATTATTATTTTATGAAGGTTCCTGTGTGTTAAGTCTCAAGCCAGGATGCAGGGAGTCCTGTTGCCCTGCTCTAGGAAGCTTATATGGGGAAAGGAGACCAGACAGTAGCACAGGGGAGGGGGTGGGGGGGACAAGAGTCTGGCTTTTAAATAGCTAACTTTTCCATGCACAGTCTGCAGGAACCAAAAATAGCTCCTGAATATTTCAGCAAATCATTCCCAATAATTAAAATTTTGATGTGTTTTCTGTCAATCCCAAATGCAGTGAAAGCCTTGAGATATATTATTCACTACAAATTATTCATCCAGCTGCACTTGCAGAGTTGAAAATTTCTGTTCACTTAGACCTAAGCGCAAAGAAATCCTCCAGCCCCTAAACGACAAAGTCTTTGTTTTATCTTTTAGCAACAGGCAGATATCAACTACCTTCCCTGATCTATCCTATTTATTTATTACAGGTATGTTTTACCCAGTAGTTTAACACTGTCATGCAGCTGACACTTAGCACAGATTAAGTTGTATCTGTTCAGTGCAGCTGCTTTCAGTCCCTATAACAGACAGGTGAAAGCCACTAAATGAATTTTCCATGAATTGTTCTCCTAATTGGACTATCCCACTTGCTCTACCCAGGTGCTGTGCCATACCTGAGGACCAGCCTTTACCACGTTGTCAGGAAGCAAAGGGAGGTAGAGGGAAGGTTCTTGCAGACTTCCAGTTCTGGGGAAAAGCTGCTGCCTCTGCAGAGCACTTGATTATCAGTCCTGCCCCACCAACAGCAGACACCTTTGTTCACAGGCTCCTCAAAACAGACACCAAAGCTAAACATGCCAGAAGCATCACCCTCTTGTAGTGCTATGAAACATCTGTGGCATCATTTAAATCCAGCCCAGCAGCTCACTCCTCCATTACAGCCTCTGCACGAATTACAAATGTGAGGCAGCAGACACTCAGTACAAGAGCACAGTCTGGGCAAGATCTGTTTACAGACCTTCTTAAAGAAAGTACCCAATATATAAAGGTGTTTTCATTCTCTTGGAGCTGGGGTCAGGAGACCGCAAAGGGACAACATATTTTGGAAGCATTGATTATCCTTGATAGGGTAGTCAGAGCATGGGTATCTCAGTCTGAGATTCCCCGTCTGCCCAGTATGTCTGGACATTTAATATAGATTAATCTGTTATTACAAATCATTCAACCAAGTTCTCCTTGACCTGCAGTCTGAGACATCCTGGGACAAGAGAAGGAGCTAAAACAGGCCCTTTCTCAGTCTGTTTGAAGGTACAGCTGTTAAGAGGATACAACATCTCTTCATTATTAAAAGGACGGTTATTAGGAGTGATGCCACAGGAAACCCTGGAGAATCAAAAACATTCCCCTTTGCAACAGACTGGCAGTATGGGGAAACATCACACTGAAGTCGCAGTTCCTTGTTAAGCACTTCTCCTCCTCCTCAGTGACGTGTCACACTGTCATTCCAGAATGTCACCTTGATGGAGAGAACAACTTCTTGAGAGGAGTCATCTGCTTGGAGCAACAAAAGCCACCTCCTTCAGAAATACACCCACAGAAGTGTGCAAGGCCAGGACAATAACGTCATGTCAGGGCGTAATTAAAACTCCTGAGTAGTTACAGCTCCTCATTGACAGTCTTTTATGTAATTGAATGCAATTAAGGTAACGACCTTCCCCATACTGACATGTCTCCACAAACATACAATTACCACAGAGATGGAAAGCAGCCTGACAAACATTTTGCTCAGGGAACAAGCCAGCTAGGAGGTCCTGAGCCCTTTTCCAGCCTTGCTGCTCCTGACTTCTTCAGGACATTGCGTCCAGCCCTGAAGGCAGGGACAGAGGCCAGAAGGTGCTTGTACATTAATAAGTCCTCCTTGCCCAGCAGATGCCCTTTCTTGGCAAAACTCTCCCTTTCTATAGAAGATTGAGCACGTGTTGTTGCACAACTGACTGGCAATTTTACAGAACAAGCTTGGACTGGCTTTCTGGGGGCACAGAGACACAAGGCAAGAGAGATATTGGCAATGTCCTAATAAACAAACAAAAAAATTATAAAGACAAAAGCTATCTGTGGTTTCTCACTCAAGAAACATCCACCCTTAGAAGCCTGGTTTTTCCTAGTCTTTTTAGTTCTTGCAGGGCGAAAGTGGATAATCAATAGTAAGCATAGAAAGATTATCAAATCAACAGAAAAAAAAAGAGTTAAACTCAAGTTTGCATGACAGAAGTTGCACAGAAGTGCTGTGGGAAGACAAAGGCATTCATATTCCGATCTGAATTAGTGAGAGCTATATGAAATCTGGACCAAAGGATAATAAAAGCAAAAGTCTGCTAACGGTGGTTAGATCATGTTCTCATGGAGCCTGTCTGGGTGACTCACACAGCAGGATTTTAGACAAAGAGGGCTTAGAACAAGCCTTAGTAAAGATAAAAACCAGCAGCAGTACAACACACAGCACTCTTGCACAACATCATACCTGTCCCATTCACCCTTTGTCTTGTCCTACAAACAGTACCACACAGAGCCAAGGCCTGTAATGGAGCACATCTGCCCAAGTGGAGCAGCGTGGACAAATCACAGCCAGAGAATGGCACTGTGAGCTCTTTGGGAGTCCTCTCCTGTGAAACTTCTAAGATTTCATCTTAGAGATGTTACCCAGCCAGAAAAGTCACAAAACACACAGCAAGAAGAGAGCCTTTACAACTATTTTAGTCCTTGCATGTTTGTATCACTGTACTAATAAAGATTCTCCAAGTAAAATTCTTACCACCAACTTAATATCCAGTCCTAGACTCAGTTTTCACTCATGTTGGTCTGCAGGCTATATTAGCCCTTCTGGCACTGGCGCTCCATCTGCCCACACCAACATCCTACATTTCTTGGGGAGAGTGAAATGGCACTAAACTTCACCATAAATTCTTTCTGGACAAGCCTGGTTTTGCCTTCAGTCAGTCAACATGCACTTGTGCTCCTTCTGTCAGGCTGAACAGTGAAGTGCTAAGGAGCTCACAATCCTTGTTCCATTATGCCATTCCCCACAAAAATATGCCATTGGGCCTGGGTTCCCCCCCTTCCCCCAGCTTGGAAGAAGTACAGTCATTTGGCTGGGTAGGGAAAAATGTTCACATTTCCCACTATGAAGAACTGTGTGAGAAAAAGCATCTGCAGAGCATGTAGTGTAACAGCAAAGGATTGATCAGATTACCTGGAGAACAGATACTTGCCTCTACTAAAACTCTATTTCTGTTCAAAGCCTTGCTTGCAAATTCTGAGAGGAGATAATACAGGATTTTCTTATGGTATTTCAGATTAAATGCTGCATAAGAAATGCAGTATCCTCAAAATGTCGTATCTATAAGCTTCTGATTCACACATTTGCCATTTAGGGATATTAGGTATGATTCTAGTTTTTAATGACGATCTGAAACATCAGAAGGAAAAAAAATCCAATTCACAATTCTATCTGTTGAGTTTAGTGTGCAGACTCCAGGTTCCACAATAACATCACGCTGTGAGTGAGCTTTCAACAGCAGCTCCAAGTGCATTCACATCAGGCAGTGGGGAAGGCACAGGCTGAGACAAATGACACCCAAAGCTCTTTGAATGCATTAAAACCTTTTTGTCTTAAATTGATCCCATCTCAGATATGCTGAGTGTTCAGTCTCTTCTTTTTCTAGCTGATTTAATTATAACTTTCGAACTGGTGAAAACTGTGATATGAAGCTTTGTAAATGAGCATTTTAAAGAGAAAGTGGGACAGAAAAAGACTTAAATCGAAATTCTGGGGACAAAACACACTGGCTGCATCCATCCAGTTTAACACAGTCTCCAACACAGGCACAAGGCTCTGCATCACTTGAAATGTGAGTTACATTTTAACCTCTGACCACCCAAGCCACTAAGCCAGTCTGGCACACCACATGGTGGGCATCAAACTGACCCAGAGCACCCATAGAAAAGACCTCCTGTATTCACAGTCCCAGACCCCACATCTACATGAACAAACTGTGTCAAAATTCCCTTCACACCTCCCACCACTCCTTTTCCCTAGGTCCCAGTTTTACTTCAGGAGGTTTTCCAGAACAGGTTTGGGGATTTTTTTTCAGTATCTGTACAAGCAACAATTTTCTTGTGTTTTTGTATTCAAGGGTGAACTTAAAAGAACAAAGGTTGCTCTTTCATGATGCATCATCTTCCTGAACAAACCAAACAAGGTCTCAATGAAAAACCACAAGCTTTTATTCGTACCCATCAACATACCAATAAATGCACAGAGAATAACCACAGAAATAAGGAGCTTACCACCCTTGAAACCTTCCTGAGTGCCTTCCAGAGATATGGTGTACTCTCTTATACCAGTGGTGGTCTTCAAAGCACAGTATAAATCATTTGGTGTGCGAGACAATGGGGAGGGCATCTTCAGAAATGTATGTTCAAAGCAATTAGGTGATAGAACAAGACAGCCACAGAGATTTTCTTCTTATTTCTCAGTGGAGACAGAATTGAATCATCTTAGTACAGTACCACGGTCCGAAATATCACACCTATAGTTTTTTTTAAGCTGTATGCTTTACATGTAGAAAGAAAGCATGGAAATAAACATGGAAAAAGTTAATCATTTCATGGCCCCAACTCAAACTTTTTTCTTTCAGCAGACGTAGGCATGCAAAGTGGGATCCCAATTTAACCAAGAGCCAAGCTTGGCATCAAACAAGTGCTGATACAACCATATGGTTTGAAAGAGTTTTCTCTCCTTCTGCTAAGTACCCCCTCACATCTTGTAGAGGACGTGTCTTACAACCATTACCAGCAGCAATTATAAAAGGCATCTGCCTTTGGTGACAAAGAGCTGGAACTGCTGTGATGGGGTGCAGGGAGGGCTCCAGGCTGACGGTGCTTCCTGCCATTCCCACTGCTCACTGAGGACACCAGCACACAGCAAGGCATCTATTTAAGCAGCTCTGCTGCAGGCAGTGAGATGTGGGGTAGGGACAGGTGACTGAGCTGCCAGGGAAGGGGGAAATGGAAGGGATGGGGGTTTTGGGAGCAGCAGAGGGAAGTGAGCAGAGATCTAGGCAGAGAAAAAAAAAAACATGGGACTAGGGATGCAGAGACACACCAGACACTTTCCTGGCCCGTTTCAGCTGCTGCCCCACCAATTCTGGCTGTCCCACACAGCCAAGGAGGAGGCTGCCCTGCCTTTTTTCTCATCGTGAACTCTTTTGTAACTTCAAGACTAAATTCCTTAATGTAATCCCAACACTGACACAATGCCTCCTGCACGTAATTATCAAGACTTGTAAATAATTTACCAGAGACATGAACAGGCTGCCATCTGCACACAAGGGAGCTGCTCACTCTACAGCACTCATGCATGTATTGGCACCTCTGGGGAAGGGGGAAGGTGAGATGGGGACAGCTCTAGGGTCATGCTGGGAAGCTGCTGCTATGTGGTGGCTCTTTGGTGACTTAGGTAACATAAACTGGGTATATCTGACTAAATCAACCAGAGCAGTGGGTGCTAACAGGAGCTCCTGCTGGCAGGTGCAGCAGAGAGGACAAGCAGCAGCAAATGGACATAATAAAGCAAGGTCTCACCCCAAAAGATAGCCCAGACAAAGGCTGCACATCACCTCTGACAGTCTGGTGTCACATGAAGCCTCAGGACTTTCAACCCATGTTTCTGTGCAGCCATGACTAGCCTGGACTGGAATAAGATGGTTTTCCTTGATTTTGGGGCTCCAAAATGAATGAAGTTTCATGGAAAATTAAAGAGAAACCAAGGTCTCAGTAACTCCTCACATTGCAGAATCTCGTTCTGCCCTCCACTTTCCAAACCTTTAAAATCTCAGGTACAGTCTAGGGAGCATCTGCCTTGATTTCAAACACAGGGCACAGTACCACCAAGCCAGATAAAAAGCAATGGGCTTCCGAATGGACACCACAGGCCAAATTAACTGAGCCACAGATTACACAGACGAGTACACAAGGCCAGATCTCACTCCAGCAGATTGTATTTGAGTGGCAATATCAGCATCTGGAGGGTGTGTGAATTCAGCTCCAAAACAAACCTGTGCAGAGCTCAGCAGGTCAAGGCCATTAGGGACCAGGGCACGAGTCCCAGGCAAGTTGTTCAGCCTCTGACATCTGTCACACAGTTACACCACTCACAAGGTAAACTTCATAAAGTTTATGACCCTTGCAGGATTGACAGAGATCTACTGCAGCACAAACAACTCTTCAGGGCTTGTATTGGCAGAGATGGGCCCTTTTTCAATGGGAATTTTAAATGCATTTTGATTTAGGTAAAGTCTTGACCAAATAGCTCTGCACACAAAGCAAATATGTACAAATCATCACTACTTACATACCCTAAATGCAGCAATATTTGAGCTATTTAGCCACATGTGCCACTTCTAATGGAACACCTTCTTTTTTCTTGATATATTTACTGAGTTAGTGGAAGATTTCCATCTGAAGTTCTTGTGCAGAGGCTTTTTTCCATCCAACTCCAATAATTGAACTTAATTTTAGAATTATTTTTGAAAGACTTGTTGCTTTGATAGGGAGTTACAGAAGTGTAACAGAAGTCTTCCTCTGGACACTCTCCCTCCAAAGAGATTTCAACAGAGACAAGGAAAATGGTCATTATAGGCACAAGACTACTTTTCCTTGGGTGCTGCCCAACTCCCAGTACTTATGTTGGTAGTACTCCTAGACACAGCAGGACTACAGCATCAAATCACACAGAATATCTAAAGGAGTACAGATGTGGAGGCCTATCCCAGGAGGCTCTGGAATTGGTTTGCCATTTCACGATGCTTAACAGAGTGAGGACAGAGGAATGAAGAGATGACAGACTGAGAGAAACTTTGGTGTGAAGTGGGACAGACCAATAACAGCTGTAACTAATTGCCATTCCCCTTGGGCAGCCCTTAGCAACATCATGAGTGGCTTGAATTGCTTTATTGATATTTACTCTGCCTTCACCCTTGGTGATTTATACAAATAAGAGATTAGAAGAAGGAAGGCAGGAAGAGTAGCAGGAGGGAAGAGGAGGGTAATTAGTGCTGTGAGAATTCAGAAGATCAGTAGGGTCCTGGTGAGGAGGGAAAAGACAAGAGGAAAGAAAGAGACTGACATGTATTTAGTATTTCAAGCACAGAAAGGCTCTTGCAGCCAGGGATGCTGAAGCGAGACTTGCTTATTATTATGACTATGACAAAGCAGAAAAAAAATGGAACACACATTGATTAAAGCAGCAGGCATCTCCCTTGGATGCTGAGGCTCAGCAAGGGGCTGCAGCTTCCCAAGGAGGCAAGCATTTAGATTTCAGCTATTCCGAGACTTGGGCCATATGCTGGGGCCATCTGGAGACTGCTTTATTTGATGGATGTCAGGTGCCTCCAAAGGCACCAGGGAAGGGAGATGAAATATTGGTAAGTGATTGATGCTGAGGGCACTTAACTAAAGATGACCCCACTTCTACACAGTTCACACCTGCTCCTCAGGAGAAGCTCAGAAATCGTCTTCCCAGTGGAGATGATCACTTCTGTGGCTTCCAGAAGGCCGTGGCTCCTGGTGAAGTGTGCAGCCACACTTAACTGGCACAGCTGGAGAACTCAGTGGGATGGCCCCAAGTGTGCTCAGCCAGCACTCAACAGCTGATCCCTGGCACCAGCTGGAGTGTCCCCCTCAGCACCAGGCCTGAGCTATCACTGCACCACCAAAGATGTGTTGTGTCAATGGATGAAGCCCACGGTGCAAAGCCCTCCATGCCTCCAGAGGCTGCCCTGCCCTTGCAGCACCTCCTGAGAAGCCTTGTCAGGATGGGAAGCTGCACTGGAGCACCATCACAGTGCAATGCAAAGATCCAGAGGAGAGGACACCCATGCACAACTCCTGGCTGTCAGCTCTGCAGCACAGCTCATGAGGGACGTTTTTCTTTCATCCCCTCAAGAGAGGAAGCAAAGCCCCTGACAAGGACAGGTCAGATAGAAAAGGAAAAGGCATGCCCCTGTCCAAGCCACAGCAAACCCCTGTTTTGCAGTGAAAAAAACCCAAAACGAACAGCAGCAAAAAACACCACCAAAAACACCCCAAAACACAGACACTCTTGAAGGCAGGCAGTGTTTCTCTGTGAGGCTTTGTATCTAACAGACACCAGAAGAATTTACAAAGACCACCTGGTAGAAATCCACCTGCCAAACCATAACCAGACCTTTCTCTGATACCTGTGCAGGAAATTGGGCTTTGTCTTGCACCAACAGCAGGTGAAAGCAGAATACTCTGTCTCTATACAAGGAGAGAACAAGCAAAAAAACCAAAAAAACACATCTCTTAAGAGCAGCTTTCAGCAAGCAGCTCACTAGACCACCCTGCACTTTGTCTCTGCCTGAAAAAACAACAGCAATCACTTTCTTCCACAGCATTCAACATCAGAGCTTGGGAAATCATCTGAATACAAATGCTCACTACCCTCAGAATATGGATTTTGCATCCAAGGGCAGAGTGTAAAACATGCTTTTACAGCTCTTCTTAACAGCCTCCCACCAACCCAACACACAGTTTTAGCAGTCCCTGGGATTATGGTGCAGGAAGTGCTGAATTATAACCCAAGGCTTGGCCTTGAGATGCTCTCCTGCTTTGTGCTCTGCTGCTCAGGGAGAAGAGGAACCCTTTCAGAGGAGGCTGTCAGCACCCCCACGGCCACAGCCTGAGCCTCAGACACTGTGCAGGCTTTGCTCACTGCTTGGGGGTGCATGAGTGCAATTTCCCCAGCGTGATCCAGACACTGGGAGCTGGCTGACAAACCCCAGTCTCTCGTTTGTTCCCAAACAGTGAGCATGAGCCCTCTGTGAGGGCAACTGAGCCAGGTGATGGAGCTGTGACCGTCAACACTGGCTGAGAGTTGGCCTCTGCTCTGCAGTCTCTCAGGAGGATACCTCTGGAAAGAATGTGGAGGCAGCTCCCCCTCTGTTGGGGGACTTGGCCTCTGTTTGCTCACAGAGGACCTCAGATAACTGTACAGTGACAGCCAGGTGTCCTGGAGTTGGAGGGATTTGAATAAGAACAGGTTACATCCCACTGAATCTCTTCATTACACACTGACCCTTTATACATCTGGAGCTCAAAGCAGAACAGAGTAAAAGCAGAGCAAGAGAGTCCTTCCAGTCCTCAAGCCCACTCAGGCTGCAGCTTGTGCTTTGTATCCCCAACTCAGGCAAGGACCGGGATTTGGTTAAGTCAAGGGAGAAGGAAGTACAGAGGACGGGTTATAAATATGCATCAGTGTCTCAAGGCTGAAGATCAAGGGTAATTTTATGAGAAAATCATTTTAGAATTTAAAAAAAGTGATGGTGAGGGTGTATGCGAACGCAAAGCCTCACAATGGCAAAGGAACAATGCCATCCTTCCTCCTGGATAGGAGGAAAGGAACACATTAACTGCTACCTGACACAGGAACTTTGGAGGCTTAAACCTCCCTTTGCCCTCTCCAAGTCATAAGCTTTTTGGGATGAAGGATGTCTTTGGTATGCAATTATGCACCTGGCAAAATCAATGGAATCTATTTCAATTTCTGAAAAGCCAGAGCAGTAACACAGGTTTGGATGTAGCTGCATGTCTCTGGCAGGCACCAGAGTCCCCTGCTGAGCATGGAAACCAACAATTCATCAATAAGTGAAGGTCTAGAGACCCCATGCTAGAAGTGAGGAGGTATTGATGCACTGAGACCTGACCAACCTCGATACTCCAAAAAAGGGACTTCTTAATCAGGTTTAGAAAAACTGAAAAGTAAAATGCACAGCAATAGCCTTTGTGGGATAATTTACTTGAACAGACTTTTGGTTGGTCAGCAGATCAGATGATGATTTATTACCCCTTGGCCTAGGAAACAAAGAATCAGCACAAAAGGTGTAAACTGATAGTAGTGCTTAAACCTAATCTATTAACAGAACAGAGAAACGTTATTCCATTTGCCAGAAATACTCCACTTGGTGACACCAGTTACCACAAAACACATCAGATAAACTTTGCACCATTAGCTTACCTTTTCAGAAGAGCCAGCCAGACCACTGCAATGCACAGGAGGCAACGCAGAGCAGCCAGAGGTGCTGCACTCATTTCCATGGTGCTGGGACTGATAACTCCTCTAGCTCAGCATTATGAACCATGGTGAGTCAGTGTTCAGCTTTATCTTTGCAAGTAGTTTCTGCATACTTAAAAAACAGCTAGCTTGGAGGAATGCATGAGGAAAGCAAAGCACAGGACAGAAGCCAGCTCAGCCAGGAACTCTCCACATACAATATTTGCTCAACCACACATAGCGTCAAGGTGTAGCATTCACCTGTCTCAGTGAATATTTGACTAATTTGGGTCTTGGATTTCTTACAAATTCCACTCCCCCACTCCCACCTTCTCCCAGCTGCTCCAGCAGCATGTGGAGCAGGTGACACCACACACACACACAGTAGCAGCTTAAGGAGGGTCAAGACAGCTGCTGTGCTGCAGCTGAATTGTGATCCCTGACTGTCCACCTGAGCCATCCACTCTTGAGCACATGTGGCTTGTACCTGGGCCCATATGTTAAATAAATAGTGTCTGTCTCCCTTCTGCAATGTCCCTTCACGCAGACACTTCAAACAGTGCATCTGCTCTTCCTCCCACTGCAAGGAGAGCCAAGTGCAGTAGGTGCAGCAACGGAGTCCATTAAAGCTTACTGTGTACAATTGTTGCCATTAGTGGGAGGTAAACTGAGACACAGAAGGACACATTTTCCTCCAAGGTCATACAGTAAATCTACTGCAGAGCAGAAAGAGAAATCAGTGCTTCTCATTTCCAGCCCAGGCTTTGACCATAATTACAAGTGAGAGATGAAATTTGGCTCCCATTCTAGAGGTTGGGGAAGTTCAGGACCCTGAATCTATTCTTGGCTTTTGCTTCCTGCTTCAACGTGTGACTTTGAATAGGTCAAAATTTGATGCCTGTGCATTTGGAGTGACTGGTCATGCTTAGGTTCCCATATATGCAAGATGTATCCATTAGTACTGGGTTAGGCAGTTTGTATGCAAATGAAAGCACTTTGTGCACACGGGGTCTCATTTTGACACTGTCACCTTCTGGTGACAGCTAGTTCTTTGTCTGCTGCACCACAGCAGAGAGCACTAACAGCCCTGTCCCTCACTTAGCAGCTATCCTGATGAGAGAAGCAAGTTCAGGCAAACCCACACAAGAACATAAATCCCCTTTATCCTCTCACTGTGCACTGGGGAACATGAGCACTAAAACAAGGAACGCCTTCCCATCCCTACACAGATGACCTGCCTCAAACCTGTGAGAGGCTACAGACTCCAAAGGGTCCCTCCCTTGACCAGGAACCATTCTGGTGTTACCAAGACTCACTTAGGTAAAAATGCCCCCGTTGCAAAACACTAGCTCATTCACACTAAACCATTTCAGTGGAATTGCTGTTAAAAACAGAGCGTAGAGTTTAAACAAAACACTGCAGAACAACAAAACCACACACATACAAAAAGCCACAATAAGCAAAAAAGAAAAACAAAAACAAAAACAAAAAAACAAAAACCAAAAAACAAAACAAAAAAAATTCCAAGGCCACAACAAGCAAAAAAAGAAAAACAAACAAAAAAAAAAACCAAACCACAAAAAATTCCAAAAAAATAGGAAAAAGTGATGCTTGAGTCTCCTGCAGCTCTGCGTGTTCAGAGTCCTGCTCTGCCCAGCTTGGAGCAGTGCTCGGATGCAGCACTCACACATCCTCTCCTCAGGTTTTTACACAGAAGCATTTACAGACAGCACAGACCAGATCCTGACTGGTATTTTCTTTTTGCAAGACAGCCCTGGTGCTCGCTGGGCAGGCAGCAGGTCAGCTCAGCAGCTCTGTGTCAGGCACACTGCGAGCGCCAGACGCCGGCAGCGCCGGGGGGACGGGCACAAGCGCAGCCACCCTTCCCTGAGACCTGTTCCAAAAGCTCATGAGGTCACATACGTGTCCTTGGGAGACAATTGTCAGCATTAACTTGTGTTTCACAGGAACCTAGACTTGTCCTCACAGCAAGGGTAAGGCAAAATTTGTAGATGTGGGTTTGAAGGCATGGTTCTTCTTGACCTCCAGTTCTGGAGACACTCATTTTTCCAGCTCACTGCTGTATTTTCACAGCTGCAGGGCAAACTCCAGTTGAAATGAAGAGACTATGGAGGATTCAACATTCTTAAAAGTCAGCACCAGAGAAAACTTGACCCTGGCAATTTCAGTCATAATTTTGCCTTTGAACAACCCCTAGAGCTTTGACCTCATTGATAGCGCTTAAAATTACAACAGCCCCCACTAAACCTGCCCAAAACACTGAATGAATAAAGCCACTGTTGTTATCTGTTTGGGTCTTGTACCTTACAGAGAGACCAAGACATAGTCCTGAATCAATTTTCATGGAAGTAGAAAAAAAAATTTTCATGGAGTAGAAAAGCATTCAATCTTCATTTTAACATTTCTAGAGATTAAAAAAATCACCATAATCCTCAGCATCAGATACAGTTCCCACAGCTAATTAGCTGCACAGTTAAACCTAATTTTATTTCTGGTCAGAATGTGCCCACCTCTCATTTGAACCACTGGATTTGCAGTACATTAAAAACTATTCTCCATCTAGATACCAGACAGATCAAATCAGTCCTCAATTAATCTAATTCCTGAAGCTTCTCATTATAAGTCATGCCTTATGATCATTTACATGCTATTCTCTGACTTATCTCTGATACGTTTTTCCCCCCGTATCTTTTTTCTAATTACAGGTACCAGAAACTGCCTCAGGTATTTTCCAAGAGATCTCACCAGTGCTAATTTTGGGAAAACATATTCACCTTCCTACTTCTCCAGATTCCTGTGCCTGCCCTCCCACAGACAGCATTTGCTGTGCTCAGTTCCCAGCACAGAGCCCTCTGGGCTGGACTCGGCTGCTGGGGCAGCAGCATCACACCCCTACCACAGGCACAAGGAATAGGAACACAGTCCTCAGGTCAACTCCTGAGGGCTCTGCTTCACCTGACTAGCGAGTGAAGTCAGGTGAAGCAGAGCCCTCTGTGCCTTTGCATGCTTTCTGCTTCCCATAAACAGGCCAGCCTCTCAGTTCTCTGTGTCCAAATCCTGCTTTTGCAAGTGACCTCTTCATACCATCCTTGTGCTAATTCTCTGAGCAATTCGATGGCTCTCCATGAGAGACCTGTCCTCATCTTCCTTACACTTCCTCCAGGTCACTCACACTGAGCAGTAAACAGCCACCAGCTGACCTCAGACACACCCCACTAAAAAGCCCCAAGAGCTGAACCAAATGTCCTGAATTGGAGTTTGCTCCTCCAGCAGCCACATCATGGTCCCACTTGTAATTCTAAAGAATGGACTCAATTTCATAGATTAAGCTATTACTTTTCAAGACTGCCATAATAATGATACTTAGCATTCCTGGAGCAATTTACATTTTCAAAGCACTGCAAAATGTTAATTAACAGCATGCTTACACCAGCTTGGGAAAGCAGTCACCTCAAAACTGCTGCTCTGCTGCTTCATTCACATTCACTCATTCCACACAAGTATCAAAAATCATTTAACTCCCATGTTCCTAGTAAATCTTTTATTCTACCAATTATTTAAGCTTAATTTAAGGTTCAGTAACAAAGTGGAACTAAGGATATTAACATGAGCCTTAATAAATTCATGTAATTCTGGTTGTCTATTAAACGACCAAAGAAAAACTTGTATTACAAAATCTCAGCCTTCATTGAATGTGTTGCACAATACTATGTGCAATTATGTTTTTCAATAAAAATTCATAAATTTAAAGAAGTCAGACTTAGAAATGGATCACAGCATTTCCAAAATTCATCCTATTTTCTCCTTGCACGATTCAGCTGCAACAACCTTTGAAACTCAGTGTAAAAGCGCCTTATATTGGAAGAGACTGGCATGAATCCACAAAGGATCATCTATTTATAAGAAAAAAACATCCAAAGGTACTGGCTGACACATTTTATGAAGAATAACACTCCTGCTTTAGGGAATAAGCCAAATATTGGAGGTTGGGAAGACACTTTTCCTACAGAACCATTGAGCTGTGGCTGCTTTGTGAGAGGTCTGGTGAGGCCCTGGCCCTTGGACACGGTCACAGAGATAATGGACAAAACCAACCATAAATCTTAGCTACTGTGACAGCTTCCATTAGTTGGCACTTGCCAGACTCATAGCTGGATCTGAACTTCATAAACCCTTTAAGGTATTTGGATCCAAGTGTTCCTCCATTCCTCAGCCTCTGTGAAGGTTGGCAGAGCTAAACAAGCACTTTAAGAAGCAATGGCACAAGAGTTGAAAACAAAATCACCAAAAAACGTCCCCTGCCACAGATCTGGGAAAGGGCTGCCAGTAACTCTTGAAGCCTAATTTCATCCATCACTGAGAGCTATACACAACAGAAAGCCGCTTATGCAGTGCCCTGCTGAGCATCATCTGTTTACTGTGTATACTGCAATTTTTTAAAAATGTGTGAAAAATGAAAAACTATTTAAGTCCAAATGCTGAACTTGCAGACTCCAGCCTTATGCCAGACAAGATGTTGATCTTTAAGCCTATCAGCCTGAAAGACTTTTATATTTAAAGAGGTGGGTTTCTTGCGTTGCAGCGTTCGGGTGAGATGGAGCCCATCTGGAGCAGGAGCAGAGCAGGGTCAGCTGCAGGCAGGGCTCTGCACAACAGAGACTAAAGCAGCTTGGCCCACTTAAACCCAGCAAAGAAGAATGCAAGAGGGAATATGATCCTCCCCGAGGTATTTATAGGACAGCACTGGAGCCCAGTGCAGATAAATATGGCCAAGAATACACATAACCTAGAAATAAGCAAGGTTTGATCAGCACAAGATGGCTTCAAAGCAGATTCCCAGCAGGAATATGGATTTTAAGAGGGCACTTGAAGTTCATGAACATGGTGTACAATAAGTGGAGGAAGTGGAGGGAGCAAGGGCAGCTGGCCAGGGAGGTCTTTGCCCCTCCTTGGCTAGCATAATGGCAGGTTGTGAAGATAGAGGGGGATTTTAATCAAACACCTCTTTATAAATGTGTTTTCTTTTCCCCCCTATGGTGCAGCCACTGTCTAAACATTTTCTCTTGGTTTTGAAATATAAATACCTTGAGGGAAGATTCACGTTGATGTTTCTCTCAAGATAATAACAGGTGCTCTCAATTAGTGTTTCTTACAGATTTACTCTTGCTAAATGCTCAGTCAGCTCAGCGCAGGTTTGACAGGAATAAGAACAAACAAGGAACTCAAGAATTTGTTTAACAGGGGGATAGAACCAGCTGCAAGTACAAGCCAGCACTGGAGACTTGCATGCATGCACACAGGAATAAACTTGACTTATGTAAAAGCTCTGCTGTCCTCAAGCCTGTGCAGGAAAAAAAAAATAGCTACTGCATCTGTTGGCAGTATTTGCAGACTCTGGACAAAATTCAGGCAGCCAGCAGCAAAGCAGCCACGACTGAGGAAGCCATCTGCAGCAAAAGCACCTGCAACAGCCTTTTGCTGCATGAATGAAGCAAAGACCCAGCCATGACACTGTCCCTGCCCATGGAGCACTTCACCTCTAACTCAGGTCAAATTCTAAAGTACCACTTGAGTCCAGCAAGAACTCCCCAGGCAGGAGAGGACACCAGCTGGACGGTACATGACCAATGTCTAGGGGCACAGGCGGGCACATCTTCTATTTAAGTGCCTGCAAAATAAGGGATCTTCCACTTGGAGACACACTTTGATGCTGGGATTATTCTCTGTGCTTCCTCAGGAAACTATTCCAAATGCCCGGATGTCAAAATCCCAAATATCCATTGCAGGTGAGCTTACTGCACAAGGGGCTGCACTTGCAAAGAGAACATTTAAAACCACCAGGTTACTCCATCATGACTCTCCTTCAGAGAAGCCAGACTAGGACAAAACCAGGTTAAATGGGGACAGAGTAAACCAAGAAAGAAGTGTATTTGGGATTTGTGCTGAGAAATTAAAGTATCAGTTATTGAGTCTAGAGAGAGATTTTTCTGGAACAGTGTCCAGGCAACATTATTTGGTTTTTCTACCACTAGCCTGTGTTTCTTCCCACCATCCAGTCTGTCCCACTTCCCTAGGCAAGTCACAGTATAGGCAGAAAACTGACTTTTCTGTCACATTTACAATGACCTCAAGAAGGCATGCTTGACCCCAGCCAGTCTAACTTATTCATAAGATACTCTCACACCACGTATCACAGCTATGACTTATTTATAAAGCATTCTTGATATGGCATTACCAGAATATGTTCCACTTAGCTCTGAAGTGTCTGTTTATTGGAAATCAATCCATATAATTGCCCTGTACATATCTATGGAAGTCACAATATCAAACACATTGAGAGATGTGTGGCTTTACATTAACACCTTCACCATAGCCTAAGGAGAAAAAGAGAAGCAACCACAGGCATGATAAGCCTGTAGGGTAAGTACCAGCAGTACCTGGTTTCTCCTTCCTGAGGGACATGATGTTTTTCCTCAGCAGAAGCCCTGGGATGAGCTCACAATATATATGGTTCAGCCAGGCACTGAAAGGCTGCACAGGCAGTGCTGGATCAGACCCACCCTCAACTGGGCCAGTTATCTAAACATTATATAATTACAGTATTACTTTACAAAACAAGTATTTATACAATTGGCTTCACTGACCCTTTGCTTTTTCCCCGTTGTCCTGTGTATACACCATAGCTCTTGATGCTGTAAGAACAAGTAGGTCAGAGAAGATGGATATGCAATGAGGAAAAAAGTCTGGGTTTACATCACCCTTGAGTAAATCCTCCATTAAGCCAGTGAGATTGCCTAGGATGTGCACCATGATGACTCAAGGGCAGTATGTGACCCTGACAGGCCTCTTTGGGCACACTAAACGTGCCTGCCTGTCTTTCCCCCTTCCTCATCCCCAGGCTCACCAGCAGTGCTGGCACTGACTACCAGTACTGGCAGGAAAGGATTGTCTCAGCAACAGTCCCCCAACATCTGCGACTGCACCACCCCTGGTGGTTACAGGGTGTTGTGAAATAGAGCTTGAGAAACCCTAAATGCCTTTGTGGTTTTTATGGGCTCATAAAATGCAACAACTAAACAGGAAAATAGATGCCTTCTAACATCCTGCTGGAGAACTAGAGTTATCAGAGTTCAGGAAAACCTTCCATATGTTTCTTCTTTTACCTCTTCAAACATACAAGTCTCTTTGGCTGCATTAGGAATGGACTTCTGTCTAACATCCTGCTGGAGAACTAGAGTTATCAGAGTTCAGGAAAACCTTCCATCTGTTTCTTCTTTTACCTCTTGAACCATGAAAGTCTCTGGCTGCATTAGCAATGGACTCTTTCTTCTCCTCCTTCAGACAATTTTTCCAAACTTCCCTAGCAGTCAGTACAGAAGCAATGGCAAGCATATTCAAAAACCCTGGTAGGTATTTGAAAGGACAACTAGGAGAAAACTTTGCTGATGGCCAACAGCAGCAGGACCTGAGCAGGTGGTCCTGAGCTCACCAGAAAAACGCTGAAGCTCAGAACATGTGTTCCCTCTGGTTCAGTGTGCCCCTGCTCTGCCAACATGATCTAAGTTCACATGTGACATTTAGAGGACTGTCAGGGCTCAGAACTACCATCAGACTATAATGAGTCTGCCACCACAAGCCTGCAAACTGGTACCTGTAGCACCAGCAGAAAGATGCTTTTGGCAAGATACATTCAGGGATGGTGTGGGGAAGGGTCTCTGAACACTGGTGTTTTCATCCAGTAAACTTGCGACATGCCTGAGAGTCCTGGAAGAAGAATCACCTTGTTTTTCATGAAGTTGTGGATATGTTTATCACAGCAATGAGGCCTGCCAGGACCACAGAGGGAACAGAGCTGAACTTGGCAAAAGGCAGCTCATATCAAGCTCCTTTTTACCATGTCCTGAGGAGGCTGGCTCTGCAACACTGAGAGCATCCAGCAATCAGTATGAGATGGGATGATAGTTAGGAGAGCAATAGCTGGTATCAGAGAGGTTTAAGCACTCTGAGATCTTCAAGCCCTGAGCCATCGCATCCACAGCAAAAGATTTTCAGCTGCTGTCACACCTCCTCCTGGATGGGCTTGTGGTACTGGCCTGATGGAAAAGAAAGCCAGGAAGATCAAGGCCCTTTCATCCCCAACTGCCCAAGCAGCCCAATGAACAACTCATTTACATAGTTGTGAGCCCTTCTGGCCCTTGCCACAGCAGAGCTTTCACCACAGTCCCATGAAATCAAGAACCACTAGTGAACAAACTGTCCATGTCAACTGAGCTATGGTTTCACCCCTTATGGACAGGACCAAGGAACACAAACACCACCAAAGCCCTGATCCCTGAATCAGGGCTGCAAATAATTACTATATTTTGTATATCAGGTGCCTTGGCTTGGCCTAATGTGGGGTCAGCCAGAGACTTTTACCCTGTGTTGGTTCCTGCCCTTCTCAAGGAAAAAAAAAAATTTCCTTAAAACGATTAGTTGTCCTCAGCAGTAATTAATTATCCCCAAGAAATGAACTGAAATGACAGTGATATTTCTGCTTGAATCCTCAGGGGAAAATCGGGTTGTCTTGCTATGCTCTCTAAACCTGACATAAAGTTAAAAATAGGAAGTTTAATATGCAGTCTGCAGGACTTTTTCTGCCTGTAAGGCAATCCCAAGGGATGTCTCAGTTCAACTGCAAGCTCACGAAGTCCCGCTGTCCTAGAGAAGGCAGTGACATTTATTTCCCTCTTAGGCAGCTCAGGCCCAGTGAAACACTAGCAAGAACTAAAGAACTTGTCAATTAATACAGCTGAAGATAATTTACAGGACAAGCTTTTAAACATGTTAATCTCCAGTGAAGCCTGCTTAGAGCTACGTGACAGAAACAGCATGAGGAAAAGGGAGGTTTTGGCTTCCAGTGACTGGGAGCAGATGTCATACCTACAGATGAGCGGTGACTGGGTGGGTGAGGTTGAACACAAATTTATGTTTCTGCTGTATAAGAAGCCATGGTGGATTGGAAGCTGTAACATGTGAAGCAAATTGGGTTTGTCTTAAGGTGATTTTCCAGCTCAGGTTTCTGGTCTTGATATAGATCCATGCTCGTTACCTTTCCCACAGTGATCAAAAATCAAGACTATTTAACAAATATTTTGATCAATTCATATCAGTTCTTCATTCAAAGTTAAAAGTTGTTACAAGCTTGTTTTATCACTTTTCTTTGGTAAGGGAAAAAAGCCTGAAATCCCCTATTTTCCTCTGTTTCATTAATGAAGCAGTATCTGGAGTAAGAACAAGAAAATCCCCAAAGGATTAGTCTAATTTCCCTCCCTGCTGAACTGACAGTGCATTTCCCTAGCACAATCCTAATGAGAAAGCAACCACTGAAAGTGAACCAAGCCTTCACTCAGCACTGCGTCCCAGCGTGCCATAAAAGCCAGGCTGGTTGTCAGGTGTTCTTTAAAGAACTGGGAATTTATTTAGGCAATATCTATTTTCAGAAAAAAGGAAGACAACTCTCTTTTTCTAGATCATCTTCAGTAAGAGCACCTCTGTCTCCTTGGTGTCTGCACAGCTCTGCCAGAGAAGCCCAAATTCTGCCCTGGGCAGGATGCCCAGGCACAGATCAGTGGCACCACAGCCCCCAACCCCTTTTGGGAGGCTAGTTCACATCTAACAGGATTTGTCACAACTATCTAGCAGGATTTGTCACAACTGGCAGGACTTTTGGTCTGACTTAGCAGGTCCAGGAAAATCTGGCCCGTCAGCCAGACCTTCAGCATTGTGCTGATTTAATAAGCCTCCCAGAACATGGAACAACAAGAAACACAGTGCAAAAACAACCAGTTGAGGTTTGAAAACCCTCTAGTAGCCAGGGTCTTTTCTTTTGCTTGGAGAGGGGTTCTGGTAGATTTTGTTGGTTTTTATTTAATGGGGTTTCTTTCTTTCTCTTATTCACAGTATCCTACATTCCCATTACTCTCAACCACAGCTCTTTAGGGCAATTATACAAATTGTTTCCATAACTCTAAGTTTACATCTGTAGACATTCCAGCTAAAAATTCTCCTGAATCCTTTAAGCAAAAGATCATCCTGACACAGGCATGCAGATAATTCTCCCACTCAGCTTTCCCTAGTCCACTCCTAGCTGTGACAAGGGTGTTGCTACAAGCTGTCTAACACTGATCTTCTCTGTGGCATCTGCAGCAGTTCTGCTTTGCAGAGAGAAAAAGCATTGCCACGCTTTTTGCTCCTGCCACAGGGCTCGGATGTGCTTGCTTGGAAAACACGGCTGGCCCTGCATGTCTGGTTAAAAGCCTGCCTACAGTCCCAGGCTCTGGGCAGGCTGGGTTTAAGCCAGGCAGGCAGTTTGCAGTGCTTATTTCCCCAGCAGGATGGGACCCTGGCCCAGCTGCAGCATCCAGGGACACGCTGTCCCATGTGCACGTCCCGTGGGGGTGTTGGAGCTGCTCCAGTGCCCGTGGCCAGCCCGGCACCAGCCTGGGTCAGGTGCAAACACATCCTTACTGCAGCATCCAGGGACACGCTGTCCCATGTGCCACGTCCCGTGGGGGTGTTGGAGCTGCTCCAGTGCCCGTGGCCAGCCCGGGGCAGGTGCAACCACACCCTTGTGGAACAGCAGAACTGACCTCAAACACTGACCCCCAGCCACGGCCAAGAGCTTCCCTCTCCTTCCCTCACCTTGCTCAGCTTCCAGATGCATTACTGGGAAGCCTGCAAGCTGGCTGCAGCCTCTGGGAGCAGAACCCTTCTGTCACCATGATATTTTATGAAAATCCCTTTGCTAGGATTTTCTGCTGAGAAGCCTCAGAAAAGAAATGTAAACAATAACAATCTGATGGCTGTGGAATGTGGTCTGGATGTTGTTTACCAACAGGTGCATCTTCCATTGGTCCATGTGGATTGGTTTTGCTTGATGGCCAGTCAGAGTCCAGCTGTGTCAACTCTCTGGCTATCATGGGTTTTTGTTGTGCATTCCCTTCCTTTCTAGCTTTCTGATGGGTCCTTTCTCTCCATTCTTTTTAGTATAGTTTTAGTATTGCATTTTAATATCATATTATATCATAATATAATAAATCAGCCTTCTGAAACATGGAGTCAAGATTCTCATCTCTGTCCTCATTCTGGGACCCTCAAACACAACTACACCCTTCCATCAGCCCCATTCTCTACCTTGTACTGCCCTGTCCTCTGCATTAACGCCCTTTCTGGAAATGTAGGGTTACAGGCTTTACCTGTGCTTTCAGATATGGCTTTTTGCCCCTAAAATGAAAGTAGTGGTTGAGCTGAACTTTACTGCCTAATATATGATAAATTAATTGTCCGTGCATCCCTTCTTGTTTCATGTGAAAACACCACTATGCTCACAGCCAACTTGGTCGGCTTTACTTAATCTGCTTAATGAATTGATGTGTAACAGAAATTTTGTGCCCAGATGAGAAATAAATCTCTTACTAATCAAAAAGCTTACAACCCCCCCAAGCTTTTTAATACGTGCCTTTTCTGGGCCATCATAATGCCACCACTAAAACCCTTGCAAGTGATAAATAAGAGGTGGGGTTTTTTGTTTCAGTTACACGCAAAAGAGGAAAAAGATCAATTTTGCAAAAGTGGCTTATATTATGCTTAAATAGCTCTGCTTGTCATACAAACATTAGGCCTGTGCAAAAGCTGTGTCTTAGTGCAAATGGCACTTTGCTCTTACATCCAAGCAATTTAGGTTACACAGCACAAATGCAAATAAACATGCAGGGCCATCTTTTGGTAGGTGGCATCCTGTAACAGAGGCAGAGAGATCTGTAATCCAGAAACAGACACTCAGCACCTTGACTACATGCAGCCTGGAAACCTTAAATAAATAATCAAATTCCAGCCCATATTTCAAACCCACTGAGACCCCAGAACCCCAAAGTCCTTGCATCTGGTGCTGGAGGTGCCTTGCATTCTCACAGCCTTTTGCAGAGGGAATGACAACAAACCTCTTACACAGCTCAGACCAGTGGCTACTTTTGAAAACCTCACTGCAGGTTGTTGCCCACACAGGAGCTCAGCAGAATGAAATCCTTGAACCAGCCAGAAACTGCTGTTTCTGTCCCTCATAAGCACAACAGCAGCACTGCATCATTTACTACAGATTTCCTGCAGCCACTGCCAAATATGGCACTTTGGGGACATTTATTTTAAGCGTCATTGTTCTCTATGCATTAACATATGCTCCAGTCAAACCCTTTATTCATCATTGCCAGATATGATGAGCCTTGTTACAGCCCCAATTAAAGAGTTTTGAAAGCACTGCCTTAATTTATAACCAGGAGAAGAAAAAAAGATTTTAATAAATATAAGGAACCTGCAACCAGTCAAAATTCCTTTGCAGGTAAGCATATCTGACCTGGCTTTCAGCTCTTCAAGAAAACACCAAGTCCCTCATGGGATTGTGCCAAGCAGCTGAGATGGGACATGGACAGCCCCTATTGCCACTCTCCCAGGAAGGGACATGAATCCCCCTGGATTCTCTGGGCATCCTCACCATTCCTCACATCTGCAAGGGGAAGCTTTATCAAGCCATCTTTCTTGAGGGCACATGAGCTTCCTGATGTTTGTATGGCAGTAAATCCTCAACAGAAGCAAGACCATTTAAAATTGCTTGAAGCATCAAGGCTCCAGGCAATCAGGGTTTTTTTATCAGCTAGACTAAAATTACTAGAGAAAACTGAGGCACAGTTTTCTGTGGCACAGCTTCAGGGTTTTTTTATCAGCTAGACTAAAATTACTAGAGAAAACTGAGGCACAGGACATCCTCCCTTTTCCAGAGCAGCCTCCAGCACTTTTAAGTTCAGTAATGTGAAGTCTTCCTGAAAAACTCACAATCACTGGATCCAAGTGCCTCACCTCAGGTCAGCTGGCAAATTTCACTGACAGCCCTGGGACCCATCACCCTGAGTGACAGGTCCAAATTGTGCACACAATTCCATCTGTGTGCACATGAAAAGCCCCATAAACCACCACAGCTAATATCAGCCTAAGGGAGGGAAATCCAGTTAATGGCACATTAAAAAGTTAAATTCCATTATTAATGAAAATACCTCCAGCAGAGCAATTATGCAGCACCCTTAGAGAAAGCTGCCAGGAGATGGAGCACAAACAGAAGCAGGGCTGGCAGTAGGGAGTCTGCACATGGACTGGCTGAGCTGCTGCCACCTGCACCCACTGCAACCTCCCCAGGTAGAAAATGCTATTGCAAACATCCCTTCTGTAGCTAATAACTGAGCTGCAGCAGCAGGCCAATAAAAAGTCTTGTGTAGAGGAAGAAAGAGACATTTGGTGCTTACAGAATTACAATTCTCCACTCTGGGGGAATGTGGGATAAATAAGCCAATTTCATGCAGAAGCCTAAGTGCTGAGAAAGAAAAATTCCACAGTAGAGGCTGAAAAACGATTTGGGGTTAATTAACATCCATGAGTCAAAGCTTGCCTGACAGCATGAGCAGGGGAGATGGCACAGCCTCCCGAGTTAAGCCAGAGCACTGCACAGCAGCCCTCCACTACCTGCCAAGTCCTGCACTGAAGCAGCACACACATGGAAATCGTAACCAATCCTGGAAAATCCTGCTCTCCCACACACATGGAAATCGTAACCAATCCTGGTTACGATTTGTGGGGAAAAGAAAGACAGTGGACATATCTAGTGGAACATTTAAACAGTACTCTGCATGTTCATTTCACAATTAAATGTTTTTAGAACTAGTGACTGGTGACACCATGGGCTTCTCCTTCTCTTCCATCTTTCTTGAGTGTCCAGGCAAAACTGAAGTCTCCATAATCAGGTGCCAAAAGCATAAATTCCCACTATGGGTCTAGAAGAAAGAAAAGTGATGGCTGTCTGGGACAATGGCAGATCAAGAAATAACTGGCATTAAGTAGTTGTCACAAAATCCCTCTGAGTGAGGTATAATAAAAGCTAGCTTTGCAGTTGTTTGATTTTCACACTAATGAACAAATTAAAGTTTATTTCTATCATCTTTAAAATTCTTAGTGGCAGGCAGCTGAGGAAGCACTTGCATTTTCAGTGCATCAGCTTATAAGCATTTATGCAATTTTTATGGCTAAGCATTATGTCTCCTACTGTTACTTGTGATCCAGACCAGCTTCGTGTTTTTCCTCTCTCGATGTGAAGAGTCTAGCTTTAAGGAGTTTTTGTCAAGCAGGTTGTGAACAAAATTGAAATAACCACAGCAAATTAATTGGCAGAGACAGAAAAGCTCCCTGGGGTGCTACAAAATGTTGAAGAGATTAGAAAACTTCCTAGAGGACAATAAAGATGTACATACATGACCAGGTATTCCTCAGCCTTGTATCCTATAAAGGTGGTTGTGAAAGCTGCAGTCCTGCAGGTCTTCAGTCTGACCTTTGTACAAGTGGAAAAATTAAAGGGTGGGCATGGAGAAACCTGCCAGCCAGGAGAACCTGCTTTGGATCATGACTCCCACTGCACAGCAGCCCTTGGAGTCACCTGGCACCCACTGTGCTGACGTGCAAACACTGATCTCTGACCCGACAACGTTCCCCTGAAATGGCAACAGCATCAGGAAGGTGTGATCAGGGGGATTCAGGTCTCTGCTTCTCTCAAGATGACCCCTGAAATGCTTAGCTCGTGATGTTATTAGCATCAGCAAGCAAGGAAGCCAGCCAAGAGCAAAATGTATTTTATCTTTCCATCAGCAGCTGAAGTGGGCCAGCGTTCAACAGCACAGTGTGCCAGTATTTCTTCGAACGCCAAATGCATCCTCCAAAGGCCGGCAGCAGAGGGAACAGCCTGAGCACTGCAGCCTCTACATTTCAACTGCAAGGCAGATACTGCCTCTACATTACATGCATAGATAAAGTTTTCCTGCTCTGGGCCAATTTTCACCATCAAGAAGATAAGAACAGGCTACTCAAGTCAAATTCAGACAGACCAGGAGGGAGCCTGAGCCTGCCCAAGTCTCTCTGCGGTGGTTTAACCCAGATGAACGCTCATCAGGCCAGTCCCAGCCACATGCAGTGTTTGCAGTCTGCAGAGACTAAAGCACAAGTTCACTGCTTCAGCAAGCTAATCTGCTCTTCAGAAGAAAATATCCCAGAAAGAAACAAGCTATCTTCATAGAAATAGATGCAATTGGAATTTTTGGATTCTGTTCCAACCCATGGAATAGCATACATAGGACATGGGGAGGACTCCTCTAGGTGTGTGGGTACACCAGTGAGACCATGACCATCTTTTACCAATAGACTGATCCAGGTGGTGCTTTTGCTGAGCAAATCAATGCACAGACCCCAAGTCCACCTACATCTGATCCCTATGGAGCTGTGCAAGTGAGAGGATGTCCTGTGGAACTTATCTCCCATAGCTGTAAGGCCTCCAAACCCCCTGGCACCCTTTAAATACAGCTCATCAGTGCCTGGCAGCTATTTTACTGTAACACCCCCCTCACAAAAGCCCTGACACATTTACTCAGCAGATCCCAAGCAGCACTCCAGCACTGAGATGGGAGCTGTTCCCACTGCAGCCACCAAGGACACAGATGTCCTGTGGCAGGCTGCAGCAGCCGAAGCAGAGGGGCAGCGCTTGGCACGCACAGCCAGGGAGAAGCAGGAGAGCCTGCACAGCTTACAGGCTCTGAGAAGCCCGTGCAGGCAGCCCTCAGGCACTGCACACTTCAGCCACAGTGAGCTCCAGACCTTTAAACACACACCACAAGTGCTGCTGCTCAGAGGCTACAGGACATATATCGTGCACCACTAAATGACTTTTGTCTCAACAGAACTGTCACTTCATGTTGTAAGAGAAAAAGAGCCAGGTAATGCATCAAAATGTACTTTTCTTTTTGAGTGCTTATAGTCTGCAAAAATAAAGGTACATATTGATGAACCAAAGATACTGAACAAAACATAGCATTGCATTCATGTCCATTCCCAAAGAACAACAAATAACTTTCATTTCTGCAAAAAGTGCCGAAAACTGTTCAGTTAGGAGGCTTATTTTGTTTAGAAAGCCTGCTTTTAGCTTTTCCAGACTTCTCAGCTATAGTACATTTTTCTTTAATTAGTTTAGCTCAGCCAGCAAAGAGCAGGAGTTGAGAAACAAGGGTCTGCACATAAAAGCATTTGAAATCTCTGGCTGGCTAATACAGTTTAAATATACACTGCAATCTGTCTGTCAGACTTATTAGAGGGCAGCATTGTGTTCTGTATACTACATTACTATTATTGTGTTTTCCAGGAGAATGAGTTATCCACTGATAGTGATTTCATGTGGGTAAATGAGGCTGCTAGGTTTGGTTCATTAGCATCTTTTCTGCATACACCAGCATTTAAATTAGAGATTTCCCTGGACCATACAAAGGAACAAGTGTTTACTCAAGTGTTTCACCAGCTTGTCAACACAAGGACCTCTCCTACATCCCACACTCCTGCCTTTGCTGGGGCTTGTGGAAGCCACAGAAAAGGTACCTCAGAACTGAGCAGCTCCTGACAGAGATGGAATTCAATCCCCATGTTTCATGTGAGAAGATATCCTGATACAACTTTTGAAGCAGACCAAAATGAATATTAAGGGGTTGTTTTTGTGCAAGTTGCCACACTAACTGCCCTGTGAGCACTTCTGGGATTTCCCACCAAAATCTCACATTTACTCCTGCCCTCAGACCCAGTCAAGGGGCTGGCACATCTCCTGCTGCCCTGCCTAGAGCCCATTTTGGTCAACAGGACAGGGCTGTGGGGAAGCCTCCAGGCCCCAAGGAGAACAGTGCTGGGATGCTCAGGGCTGGCATCACCTTTGTAGCCTCCTGGACCACCAGCCTCCCTCCAGCCTCCACGCTTGGTTATTTCTACTGCCCCAAAACCCCACACAGCCAGCAGCACAAAGTGAGACACAGGCAGTGCTCAGCACATGAAACACTGCAGGCAAACTCACAGCAAATAGGGAGGGGAAAGAAAAATGGATTTATCTCCTCTGATGGCTTGGCTGGCAGTAGGGAGAAGAGAGGGAGGATCCTTCTGCTCAGGCTTTGTCCCCATCTCCCAGGCTTGCTCCATGTTGAGTCATTCACACTTGAATAAAGCAACATTGAACTCAGTGATAGGACTGGGAAGGGAGAAGGGAGAACTTTGTGACAGGATATGACATGGTGCAAAACCACATGTGAGATGAAACAGGCGGCTGGTGGGAACAGGAACATGGGCATATGGCAAAATCCAGCTCCCGGAATGATTTATTAGACAAAAATATTTTTAAAGGTTGCTTTAAATTCAGCACTTTAATGCCCTTCTGCTTTCTTGGTGAGGCAGTTAGTTGGCTGTAACACTGGATTAGAAAACATAATTCCTTTCAGATACAGAACATGTGAAATAGTGCTAGTTGTGACTCAAAGGGCCCCTTCCAATATATGATTGGGAAGTAGCTGGTGTATTCCCAAGGAAAGTTTACTTCAGTGCTCGCCATGTCATCAGCTAATTATAGAAGCACTGCAGCTACCTGTGGTGTCATGGCAATTGTGGCTGGTGTGCACAAAGCACAAAAGGAGCAACAGCCATAAAACTGCTTTTCACTACCACTTCACAGGAAAGGTTCCCAGAGCAGTGAAGTTATTTGCACCTTCACAGCTCCACAATTTATCAGTCATTTCACAGTCATGGTGGAAATCCAGGCAGAGATGAAGTGAGGGAGGCATGAGAGACTCATGAGAATTCCCCTTTCCCAGAGAGGGGTTCACTCTTGCTTGGACAGAGCACTAAGTCAGCTCTCAAACTCCACTAGCATCAAACAGAGAGCTGGGCTACAAATTACAGACAAATCAGTTGGTCTTTAATCCTAAAAAATGCCTTAGAGTAGACAGAAAACCCCTATATTTAAAGGTTTAAGCTTTAGAAACAATTTCAGAGGCAGGACTGGGAGGCTCTGTACAGCAGTTCCATATATCTAATGAGACAATAATTAAACATTTAATTTTCTGATCATGTTTTTGATCTGGTGAGCACTGCTCTGGGTTAAAAGCACCATCAAACCTGCACATTCAAAATAAAACCTGCTCAGCATGGACACCAGCTCTTCAGTTCTGCCAGCAGCAGTGGGGACAGGTGTCTGTTCTACATCACGCTCCTAGCTCAAGGATCCACCTTCTCCAACAGATTTAGATCTTCTCCAAGAACACTTGGCTTCAACTCCAAGCTGAATCCCGAGTTTTCCAAAAATTACAGCACTGATTAGATTTATGAGATGATTAAGAGGCTTTCCAAGTCCAAATTCAGGTAGTTAAGCTATAACAGGCTGTTCCATTGCAAACCCCTGAAGGCAAAGCCAGTTCCAGGTTTCCAAGAACAGCATGTGCTCTGAAGACACACTGCAAGGTGTGCCTGCCACAGCACCCCCAGGAAGCCACACCTGCAGCCACATCCACAGCTGCTGTGGGGCAGATGGCCCTGGCCTTTGCAGCTCTCACACAGCCACAGGCACTGCAGCATTTCTGACTCCATCTCTAAACGTTATCTGTGAGGCAGCAGAGCAAAGCTCAGCACCTGCAGCAGTGACTGACACACAGCTGAGCACCCCAGCCCCAGCAAATGTGCCCTCACACAGCACCAGAGCCTGCCTGGGGATGCACCAGGGCCAGACAAGTCAGCCTCAAAGCCCTCAACTAGAGACAGCTTCAGCAAGGACTGAGTAAAGCTCAGCACAGACTTAACAAAACCAGCCTGGAAAAGCCTTTGTGGCCCTAACCAGCCTCTGAGCTGCTGCTGCTGCTACGTGATGATGATGCAGGATAAACCCAGACCCTCAGCTGCATCAAAACCCTCCTTGGGCTACAAATGGCTCTGCAAAAGGAATTAGTTTTCCCAGAGTTATTAGGAAAGTGAGTGATTGTATGCACAGTTACAGCACTGCTGTAGACACTGCGCTCCAAATGAGGGAAAGGCAGAGTTGAAGAGGGATTTGTTTACAGTTGTAATTGTTCTGTGCCCTGACTTTGCTCAAGCAGCTACAATTATTAATCTGTAAATTCAACATCAAAAGTTAAGATAACTAAATAGAGGCAAGGTCAGATGGAAAAAAAAATCTAATTTTTTACATTACATTAATTTTTTCCAGCTGAGATATCTTTCTTTCTGAGCTGATATTAAGAACATACGTATTTTAAGTAAGTCCCACTGGCCACACATGCCATCAGCAGAGTGCAGCATAGCAAAATAATTGAAGTAATTGTTTTTAAGAACAAAGTATATTCCCTTTAGCCAAGATAACAGTTTTCATAGCTGAAATCAGATGTGAAACTCCATGTTGAATTTATTTCCTTGCTGCAAGTAATTCTTTAGATTCTTTCCTGTGAAGAGAGATGATCCAGTTTAGAAGGGAGGTGAGCCCTGGATAGCATTACCTGTGTTGTAGATCAAAGTAGCTTGGTGGAAAAAAGCCCTATTGCTGCTACAGCCTGTCCACGTGGAAAAAGCTGAAAAACACAAGAGACAGACTCCAAGACCTATGTTTGACTACAGTGATGAGGACAGGAAAATGTTCTTAGCCTGGAGAAAAAAGTAAATTAATATAATTACTCCAAACAAAAAAAAAATCTATTATGAAACAGAAGAGAAAATTGTGTCTTCGTCAACTAAAGCAAAGCAGTTTCATTTCTCCTATGTTCTAGTTCGAATGTAAAGTGGAAAAAAAAAAAAGGAAAGCAAGCAGAAGCTAAGTGGAAAAAAAAATAAAATCACTTTTTCCTCCCAAATTCTAAAACTAGAAACTATTTCCAAACATTAAAAGCTTTTCAAGGAGCACAGTGTCTGGGACCATTTCACACTGAAATCACATTAGCACATCTCTTTCATAGTGCAGCCAGATTGGTTCTCACTTCTTTAATAACTAAGCTGTAAAACCTTTTCTATCCACCAAATAAGCAAGTTTGTGCTGTTACAGAAAGATAACACTATAAGGACAACAAATCTGTCTTATGATTTACTCCACACCGGCAGAATCCCACCAGGGATGAATAGATCATTTTGCCACCATTTCCAAAATGAGGACTAAGGTATTTTCAAAATCCTTTTCCATTCATCTCTGCTCACAGCACATGCAGCATGTGAAAAAGCTCCCATGTTCTGCAATTAATTTTCTCTGAGGTGAACAGCAGAAAACAACAGAGCCATGAGAGCCTCGTGCCTGGTCTGCAGGGAACTGCAGCACCACATTCCTGAAGTGGCCTCAGCAGACTTGGCATATTGCTGCACTGATTCATTGTCCTGTCAATGAATGTAACTGGATGTTTATTAACAGTGAAAACAAATACATTTTATCTTCTACGACAAGAGCTGTCTTTCCGAACAAGAGAGAACAGCAAAGAAGCAGCTGAGACATTAATATGCTTAAAATAAAAATACATAGTTAGCACCATGGTATTTGATTTAATGTTTAGCACACGAGGAACTTGAGATTTAACATGAAATGTGAACTGTCACAAACAGCTCCAGTTTGTTTAGATTTCTCCATTCTCAGCATAAAGATGGGTAGAGATCAGTATCCTGTTTCTAGAGGGTCTTAGCAGAGAGAGGGAGAGGGATCTAGGTGCACACCACATATTAGCTACTGCCACATAATCTAATTTTACACTTTTTAGTGTTTCCTGAACCAATGATTCTGTGATTTGACAACACTCAGGGAGCTCAGTGTTCACTAATCCCATTCACCTCTCCTTTGACACCTGCAGCTGTCCTGGGACAGATGCAGCCACCACCACATCACCCCCCACAGGGGAGCCCACACTGCTTGCAGGGTAGCTCAGGGGAATTTCCTTCCTGAGCCATTTCCCAGAACAATCTCAGGCCAGGATAGATCTCATATCCAAAGTCACCTGTAGCATCAAGGACTACAGAAGAGATGTGGGAGTGAAGGTTCTGGCTATAGTCAGCACAGGTCTGCAGCAAGAGCCTGGTGATGCTCAGAGACACCCACTCTGTCTGGGGGACTACAAACCTGCACCACCCAAAGCCACCTGCTCTGCTGACAGGATCCACATCCTTGGAGCTAACAGCTGCTCTAGCAACAAGAGTTCCTTGAACCTCAGTGCTGGGTGGCTTTGTGACATCAAGCACACAGTGGCATTGTGACCGAACCTCAGGAACCTGCTGAAGACAGGCAGGATCCCAGTGTCAGCTGTGTCTGACCAGCCCCTGAGCATGTCTTGTGCACACCACTCAGCCTCCATCCTGCTCCATCAGGAAACATCCCAAAAACCTGATCTCAAGCCTTGAACATTAAGCATAGCAAAAATACAACTCTTGAAGGAGACCTGGATCATTTACCATAAGTCACTTCTGAGGTGACTCAAATAACATCTCCCCTGCAATGAATTCACACCCCACTGCCAGCAGGGTGTCAGAGACTTGCTTGTGGGCACAGAGTCCTTTCTCCAAAGCAGACAGGAGCCATCTCTCATAAATCATCATACAGCAGACGCACCATCTGCAATAACAAATGAGACCTCTGAGGCATCTTTAAAGCCTTGGGTTTGCTACATTAAGTTTAAAGCATATAGATGTGTCTTTGGTAGAAGAAAATTTTCCAGCAGCGTACTACTGTGCATGCCACTATTCAGGGAATGAAGAGATCCTGCTACATTGCTCTAATTAACAAGGCTCAGTATCTCCAGCCCATGGCCAGCTGGACAATTGAGGCTGCCCTTTCCAACTACTGCTTTGGAAGTTTAGATCACATTCAGATGAAGCAGACTTAGAGCACAGTAAAAACACTATAAAGCAAAAGGGTAAAAAATGCTGTTTGTGATTGCCATCTGCATGAAACTACAATCTAAAGCACCAGTTCCTAACACCCACAACCTGAGGCTGTGTTTTCCAAAGGACATCTTCCCTCTTGCAGGTACAGTGCGTGCTTGGCACCACCTGCAGCTACCCTCACGGGTTCTGACTTGCGAGTGCACCTCAGCAGCAGCATTGACAAGGGCCATATTTCATTCTGTGTGTTTTCACTGATTAACAGCTACATTACAGCAGAGTGCAGAAGGCAGACATACCTGTAATACAGAATATCCAATAATACAGAACATAGCAATAATATAGAACTAACAGACCTGCCCACTGTGAGACACTGGCTTACAGAGAACCTTCTGCAGCATCAAGCAGATAGGTCTGAGTTCATCACATCTCAGTTCTGCCCAATTGGAATGGGAGGGTCAAAATTAAAGAAGGGAAAAAATCCATACAATTTTGAACACTTGTTTTGTCTGGCAACAACATTAACAGTATTTGCAGTTATCAAGTGTAACAACTCCCATCTTCATTCCCATCACATCGTGGCACAGGGAGAGAATTAAAGAAGTCACATTTGCCAGCAGCCCATATTGAAATCACATGGCTGCTGTATAAACTTTCAATTATGGAGGATAGAGGCTGAGGGTAGAGGAGATAATCCTTATAAGAACTGCTTCAAAGGTAGAGCATGGATGAGATTTCAGAAAGGCTAACTTAGAAGCTGTGTGATGCGTCTGTTGTTTCGATATCAAGGTCATCCATAACGCTTAGACGTGGTTTTCACAAAGGAAGCCTTTTAAAAATATTTCTTTATTTGTTTCTACAAATCAGCTGATTCTAGTTATAAAAATCCCATTAATTGAGTGCCACACAAATCATCAAAGAATTCTCTCACTGTTTAAAGAATAAGACAAATGAGGCACAAGACAAACAAGGAGCCATGTTTACACCAAGCTGAGGAAGACCTAAACTCAAGCCCAACACAAAACAACTTGAATAATTTCATCTTCCAGTGAAAGCAAGCTGAGCATGCCCGAGTTGCTTTGCATTTGCTCCCCTGCCCCAATGCTCTGCACTCAGATCCTATGGATTAGCTGATTTTCTCACTATGCACTGCACTGACTTGGGCATACAGGTGAGCTCAAGCTACATATTTTGGGAATAATGCACTATTCTGTCCTTGTGAAATCTGTCTTTAGCTATTAACTATGCATGGTGCTTTCATAGTGCATGTACTTGGGAGGAATTTTCATCCCCACAAGCCCTCTGCACTAACAGCTTTCAAACCTTGCATGGATTGATCTTCTGGATGGCAAGACAACAGGACAGGCTGCTGTCCTACCAGATACAGGACAAGAGGAAAATTTCAGGGCTTCTGAAGCTTGCTGGCAAATATCCCAAGGGCCTAATAGTGCTTCACTGCATACAGTCACATCTGAGCAATTCACTGGAAGGTAACACCTCTCTTTTTCAAACATCTTTATCTTTCTCAGTTAACAAGCACTCCACCAGGGAGCCCTGTGGGGCACAGAGAAAATCCACTTTATGCAATGATGCTCCACCAACTGTTAGATCAGGTGTACAATTCAATACAGGAAAGGTTTTATTTGGGGTTTCTCACTGGAAACCAACAGCAAAGCATAAATTCCCAAAGAAAAAAACTTGAAGCAAATAAACATCAGAATTGTTTCTTCTCTGTCTCTCAAATGGTTAAAATTAATTGGTTTTATCTCTCTAGGCAGCAGAAGACTACAACACACCAGAGAAGCTAGAATTGCTCATTTCTGAAACTCCACTCCTCAATGGTGCCATAAATGGCTTTAATGTACTTCTGAATGGCAAATACAGAAGAAATGGAATGACTCTCCTTGAGTCAATGATAGCTCAGATAAAAGATAAAGCTGAGATTTTACTCTTGTTCTTTAACAATCATCAGGAATGGCTAGAGAATAAAACCTGAAATACTGCAGGGGATTTCAGCATAGAAAAACTGGAGGTCCCACATGGCTGCCAGCAGAATGCCCTCCAAACATTATCACCACCACCCAGATGACAATGCACTAATTCAAAACTGCTGTGTCCAACAATCAGCCTCTTGAAAGCACAGGATTAAACACACATCACCCTGGAGAAAGGGAAAGGTGATGACAAGGGACTGAAAACTAGCAACTAAAAGTTTAATAAAGGAAGGCTCAGAGGCAAATTTAACTAGGAAAATTAAAAACCATATAGGCGGAGTTTAAGGCCATTGAAGATTATTCCACTGCTATTTCAATCAGTTCCACATGGTAGGGGTCAAAAAAATTATAAGACATTTGTAATGCTTCTCATTTCAGAGTGGCAGTAGTTAAGTGGTGTCTGCATTTGTTACATCATCAGTTCCACACTCCTTATTCTACTACCAACTAAGCAGAATCTGAAAGTACAGCTAATTAAACAGAACCTAAATTCAGCAGGTTTGGATGACTTGCAACACAGTTTTAAAAGAACATCCTGAAACACTCTATTATTGATATCAATTTTAAATATGTTGGGTACATGGAAGTCACAGTAGCTGGGAAAAAACGCACTGATGTGCCAAGTATTTTAAGAATTAAATAGAAAATCCTAAGAATTATCTCCAATAAATGAGTGCGATAAAAATAATCTGTATAAATTGGAAATTCTCCAGAATGCACAGTACCCAGTATTATAGATTTTTTTAAGTATCAAATAATACACTTTAACATGATTTTAGTCAATAAAATGACACTGTGGACTTTCCATACAGAATTTAGCTTCATGCCACGCAATTATTTGACTGAGATGAGGAAATAACATAACATGTATTAATGGATGAAAATAATTTCATGCAGTGGTGACTGAACAGTCACAGGTATACAGGCATGTTCCTATTGAGGACTTGGCAGAGGCTGCTCCTTGGCTCTGTGGTGTAAATGACTGGAAGAGAATCTCAAATCATGACTTATCAAGCCTGAGGATGGCAAACATTGTAGGACTGCTGAATAACTGAGAAGGGAACAACAGATCCCCGTGGCTAAATAACCTCCACCAAAGAACACAGCAGAGACTTCAGCACTTCCATACACACGGAGCAACACAAACAACGGGGCAGCCTCCTGTGAAGCCATGGATTTTGGCAGGAACTTCATGGTCAACATGCAATTAGGGAAGCTGAGCACACTGTGCTGGAATGGTCCTCTGCTCAAGGGAAGCTCAGAGAACTTTGGATGTGGGATGTTCAAAATGAAAAATAAATCAGCATGTGGGATTGGCACTGTCAAAATTATACTAAGTTTTAATGCCTGCAATTCAAGAAGAATATTGAAAAAACTGGAACCAGTGCAAAGAATCTCCAAGAGGATGATTAAAGGACCAAAAGGGCAGCTTAGAAAAAGGCTCCAGAAGCACCATCTGTTCTCCTTAATGAAGGGAGAAGGTTAATAGGACAATCTGATCACAGTTTGCAAGAACCTACGTAAGGAACAGAAATTTGATCAAAGAGCTCTGTCCTTCAGCAAATCCGGTCTAACAAGAGGTAATACAAAATTCAGACAAACTCAGGGCCAAACAAAGATAAGTCTATGATGGTTAACCAGTTAAAGCTGATGTTGACAGCATTACCAGTATGGATACCTGTCAGTAAGGCTGAATGCAGGACAGTAAAAGCTGTCATGGATGTTGAATCACACACTGAAAACAGGATGGCATGATTTTTTCCCCCCCTACTCAGAGGCAGCTTTCTAGCTAAAAAAGAATTAATTCAGAGCAGCCAGGGAATTTTACAGCACAGACTTTACACGAGCAGCCCTGTGTGTCCCTTGAGGCCCCTACAGCAGGAGCATTGCTCCAAGGTAGGGACTGTGATGTGCACCAGGGACAGGCTCTGTCATTCTCGCATCTATCAGGAATTAAAGTTTTAAGACTGAAGCTTCTCTGCTGTACCATGAGCTGGCCAACATTCCCACACCAAGCTGGTATTTATCACAGTACCTCATCCCTCAGCATCTCCCACAAATGAGACTGTTTGGGATAGAACATGCACATTCAGATGGAGGCTGAAGTCCATGAACCTTCAGCCCAGGTCACATCCTGCAGCAGCCTGAGCCATGCAGTAAGGTAACAGCTATAACAGGCATAAAGTGAAGAATCCAATCCTTATTTAATCCCATTTTAAAATTAAATATTCATTGCTTACTGTGGGTTGTTTTTAGAAGGACTGGGGGATGTGCTGTTCTTTCAAATGTACTTTGGCTCTGGAAGCTGAGGGAGCAGAGGATCAGCTGCAGGACCCCCAGCTGCTGCTGGGTCCACAGGTTTTACTGAGAAGACCTTTCAGTATAAAAACACCCCAGTCACAGGCCTGGGCAGCCTATTCAACAGTCACCTTGTTAATAACCCAGCAGTGCTAAGGAATAAGTAGAATTACAGAAGGGCTTGGGTTGTAAGGGACCTCAAGGATCATCTAATTCAGGGGAAAATGTTCCAAGCAACACCTTCCTCTAGACCAGGTTACTCAGAGCCCCATCAGCCTGATCTTGAACACATCCATGGGTGGGCAATCCACCACCTCTCTGGTAATTTAAGCTCCTCAGCATGTTTTCTGAAGAATCTCTTTGACTCCTGGGTGCCAGGTTCATATCTTCAGGGCTTGCACTGCAGTGTCCTACACTGAGAAAGCCCTAAGGATGCCTGAGGGGCCTTGGAATCCCCACATTAAGCCCCAGTTCTCTCACCACATGGTATGAAAGCACTTGCAGCTCCAACCTTTTACTACAAATCTATTCCTTCTCTTCTGTCCCTTACATTTAAGTACAAATCAGTGTTTCCTGCCCCTACAAACAGCATTCATGTACTGTTTTTAAGGGAAAAAACTACAGAACAGAACCTAATACTTCAAATCAGAAGTACAAAATGCTGCTGGTGGATTTCTAGGAATGAGGGCATAGGGGAGAAGAGAGTTTGGCTAGAGGCAAAAGCAGCCTATAGAACAACCAGCAGCAGGCTGGCAGTGTGTAACCATTTACTAATTAACTATTTATTAATTCAGTTCAAAAGAGCCACAGCCCAGGGCGCAGCTGAAGTCCTTTCTGAAGGCTCTGCTGAAACATTCCCAGCCCTGTCCCTCTGCTGAGCCTGCTGCTCCACTCCTCGTTCCTGCACGGAGCCACTGATGTTGTGGAGGGGGCGGGAGCCCGTCCCTTTCTGGCAACGCAGGCACCTCATGTAAATTCATTGAATAAATGCAGTCATTTCTCTCAGCTGATCCATCCCCACGTGCATGTGCTCAAGCTGTGCCAGACCCTCAATGCAGCCAACTCTCCCACAGTTCATCGCTCCTGAAGGTGAAACTGCTCGTCACCCTTATCAGCATTTCCCCCTTCCTTCTCCTCCCCAGCTGCCTTTTCTGAATTTCCTGGCCCTCCTTTCTCACAGGAGCCTGACTCCGCACAAGTCAAAAATCAAACCCAGGCAGAGCCTTGAAAGAGACCTTGGAGAGTAAAGGACATTATAAAGTTATTTTAAGCTGAGGAAAACTGCATTTCCCCTTAGAGGTTGATTTTGGTCTCTAGAGACCTTGAATTTTTAGACTTAAATCTGTCTCCTTGATAGGGCTCCATAGTAGCTGAGACCCACAAAGAAGTTTCCAAGGCACGAGCAGACATAAATAACTGGAAACAAAACTGGAGCATCATCACTAGATGCTCACATGAGCTCTGGCTTCTGCAGTCAGTCCATGTGAGCCTTTAGTCATCTGAAACAGCACAACCCTCAGCTCTTCATGGACAAGGAAAGCTGTGCTGGATCAGCTGGAGCCAATTCTTTCCCCCCTCTATATTGGAGTAAAGACCAACTCCAAGTCCCAGCCTGAGTTGAAGAAATTACTCCAATTAAATGACGGACCGATGAGCAGAGCTGCAGTGTGGAGCCCACCCCACCTGCAGGTCAGCAACACCTTACCACATCCCACAGGGCTGCACAGAGCATGAAAGAGATCTTCTTCCTGCAAGGGGTGCTTGTCACCTCCGGGTGCTGCTCTGAGCAGAACCCTCCACACCCACCATGGACATCCAGGGCTGGCAGTGGCTGTTCTGCCTTGTGCAGTGTAACTACTAGAAGCTAAAATCACATGGTCAAAACAGCCTTCAAAATTCTCAGACTCAAAGCTTCTATCCAGCTGTGGAAGCTCTATGGGCTTAGGTTTACATCATCTTCACTTCTATTAACTTCAGCTGCTGTAGAAGCCTTCTCAAACAAGAAAATGAGGGTTTGGTTCTCCTATATTAAGACTCTTGAAGAGTAAAGCAAGGGAGGCACTCAGAGCATGCAGTGAGAGATCTGCCAGAAAAGAAGATGAAAATAATGTATTATTTTAAAGAACACACAAGCAGTCAGCCAGCCAAGGAACCTTTTAAATTTTTAATTAGAGATGCTTTTCTGTCTTTTTTGAATTTGGGAAGGGAGTGATAGAGATTTTTATCAGACTCTTTTCCAGATTCAGTTACATAGCTCTAGCTCTGTATGCACTTCTAAAGAAACTAAACATTACTTACTTTCCAGAATTGATTGGTGATTGAGGATGGCTTAAATTGAGACTTTGAGACTCTTCATATGGCTTTTAATTGCATTTAAAAGAGTGTGCAATCATTTATCAAATCTGTTACCTTTCAAAGCATCGTCAACTCCATTTCTTCAAAGAGGCAGTACAGTTCCCAACCACCAAAAAATTCCTGCCCATACCTTGCCAGCTTTTCAATGTACATTTTCACACCCAGGGCAGCAATGCCAGAAGTAATCCCAAGGGGACATCCATAATACTTTTAAAAACAGGGTGCTTCAGACTCATTCCTTACAAAAAGGATCTCTACATTTGGAATGTATGCACAGTTCAAATCTGAGAACAGCCAAAAATTTGGCATTACAGCTCAGATCCATTTGGTTCCCTCCCTGACTCCCTCTGCTCAGACAAGCAGTTTTTTGCATCTGCTCAGCACATGCAACCTTGCCATGCTGCCAGAGCCAGGAGCACACGCCCCTGCCAGTGGCAAGCAGCCCATCAGTGGCATCTCCCTCCTGGGAAAGGCACAGCTTCAGGCCCAGCTGAGCTCTAAACCATGGGGGAACAGCCAACAGCAAGAGCAGAGAAGCTCCTTGCCTTTTTCTCCATGTGTGTTGTACCAGCTAAAAGCTGTCTGTCCCTGGTTTTTTTTTTTTGGAATCAAGATTACATCATCATTTGAAAACCTAGATCCTGAATCCAGCTAAAGGGCTCCTGGTAAACCAAAGATCCTCCTTTATCACAGCATTTTGACACAGTAATTCCTGCACACATCTGCTCTAACAGGGCATACCATGACACACTAGAAGCCAAGCCATAGTCACTTCTTAGCCTGAGCATCCAAGAGAAGCTGCTGCAGTAATTTGGTTTAACTACAAAGCACAGCATTGCATGTCTAGGTTGGACATACTGAAGCAAAGCTGTGTTTTGATCTCATTATCCTGAGATCAGCACTACCTCCTTCCCCACAAAGTTAATGCCTGCTTAGCTCTCTGCAGTCCTCACCCTCCAATGCGGACAGCACCAAGTTTACCTCCCTCTGCATGGGCTCCATCTGCACGCTTGGGCCTCAGATGTGACACGGCTGCTTTAGCACCTGTAACTACACCAGAAGTTCTCACTGAGATTTGGAAGGCAGGCACTGAAGACAGCCAGAAATACCTGAGCAGTGAGGCTGCCACAGTGCAATCGTGTGCTGCAGCTCTGAGGCACCGAAGGGAGGCTGCACATCTGCAAGGAGGAGCTGAGCCACGTGCAGAGCTTTACAAACCACTGCTGCTCCCAGCTGCTCCCAGGAAGCCACAGCCACCTCTGCCTGGCCTCAGCTACAGGGATGAAGAGTCCTGAGCTTGCAGCACTTCTGGAAGTTAAAGGTGTTGGAGATTTTCCCACTGTTTTCTATGCTCCCATATTTCATGCATCAATAAGACCAAACCACCACCTCCAGATTTCCCTCAGCTTTAGAGAGCTCATTATTAGATAAAAACAAAACAAACACACAAACAAAAAAAAAACCATGAAAATATGTGCTGGCAAAAACATATAAACCATTTTTGAACTCTCTAAAGACATATTCCCTGAAAGGGGGAAAAATGTCCCTGGATGGTCACATTCAGCTCCTTTATGGACCATAAAGGGACAACTGGAACCTGGACTGAAAGCACCAGGTATCAGACACAGACACACAAAAGGGACAGTGCTGGTCAAGCGTTTGCAGTTTAACAGGTAAATAAAAAAAACCTGACTGCACATCAAAAGCATGGTAAAGGGACAAAATTTGATCACGGTCTCAGAGCAAATAAGTGGACAGGCAAGACTGTTACCACCATGTCCTGAAACCCTTCCAGCAGCTTTTTCTCCTTCCCTGACCAGCTGCCTACCTGCTGAACTTGACCCTTGGCTGTAATTTCTGTGTAGACCTATCTTATTGATGCAGAAATGCAAACAGTAAGTGGAGCTGCACCACAGCTGCAGTCATCATCAGATATTCTTCTCAGCAGCCACGGGATGATTTGTCACTTCTGCATCAACATTCATTCTGGGTGCTCAGCTCCACAAACAGTCCAAACAGTAGTCATTCATTCACCATTTGATCCAAAAATAGACTTGGGTTGGCAAGAAACAGGTCACCAGGAAAATGTAATTCAGCAGACAGAATCAGCAACTATCACTACCCCCAGCAAACCAAAGTCACCCCTGGCAACTTCAAATCAATGAGTGCACAAGAATAACCAGCCCAGCTCCTGATGCCAACTTGTTCATCATAAATACACTTGCATTCATTTTCCCATCTCCTTTGCTGAGACCCAACTCAAAGTCACTGTCCAGCTCTCAAGTATAGACAGAAGAGTTATTTTCTAACACAGCTCAGAAGGTCCAACTTTGTTTCTGCTTCCAGGTCAGGTTATTTCTCACACCTCCACAATGTCTATGCTAGATCAGCTGAATGTTTTTGGAGCTGCACTCTCAGTTCTGAAGTGCTGATAGAGAGATTAGCTTTGAATTTACTTGTGTAACTTTAGAAGCGACTTAGAAAAAAGCCAAAAACCAATATTTGCAACGTAGCTCTAAATAAGCTAATTTGCTATCAGAGTTCAGGTAACATTTGCCATCACTACATCCTATCAGTGGCACAGACAGTGTGATAAGCAGCTGGTATTGCAGTTAATAAGCACGGGTATTTTTTATACTTCTGTGTAGACACAAATATAAAAATGCAGAGTGTGTATGTTCTTGTCCATAGCCACTGGCCAAATAGAGCTGCTGTTTGGTACTACCAGAGAAAATACTAATAAAAAGAGGACAAAACTGCACACCTGGACCAATCCACAGTACCATCCAACAGTACTGAAGCAGTTCAGTGTACTTCTGGTGCACTTCTGCCATTTGACACAGACAACGTGTGGAACTGCTGGCTCCCAGGAGCTCCAAGGGGAAAAAAGAAACTGCTGGCTCCCAGGTAGCTCTTAAAGAAGATTTTTGGTCATAAATGCATTTTAATTGAAGCTTAATTAGAAGAAGCAATCTTGATTAAATTTATTTGAGGAGAAGGTTTCTCAGGTTCAGGTTAGACATAGAGACTAGCACTCTGAACAGATGGGTTATCCAGGTATCCAGAACATTTCTCTCTGTGTAAATAAGGAGTGGGAAAGCATCTATTACCAAGAAAAAGCAGCAGAGAAAAAGAAAATACTCAATTTAAACTGCCAGTAACATAACCTGCAGCAGTTGCTGTATATGTGGTTGCACAAACACAAGATAATTCCCAAGATCTTAACTTGGATTTAGCAGACAAGAGACCAGCATTTGATTCCCTGCTCACCAAACACCCAAGGAGCCAGAAAACAAAACTGTTTCTGTGAAGCATATTGCTATTGCCAGGCTGCATCTTGCACGGCTCTGCTGGCCAGAGTCCCCACGGAGAGGGGACTTGGGAGAACTGGCTCCCTGATCTGGCCCAGGCTTCCAACACTGCAGCAACTGGCATGAAAACCCTCCTGCCAGGCTGCTATGGAGAAAGCAGAGATTTATGCTTGTCATGTCCACAGAGAAAGTGTGATGGCTCTGTGCTTAGATGTAGAACATCAACAGCTATATTAAGAATATATATTAAGAAAATATATTAAGAATAATGAAGTATGAAGCATTTCCCAAACAGCTTTTATTGTTCAGGCACTAATCTCAACACAGAATTTTACTAGGTATTACCTGCTATTTTTTCTTTCATTCTTACAGCACCTGCAGGTGATAACTGTCAGATTAATATTAAAATGTTTGGTTTAGAAGTGTCGGATTTTTTCTTGAGAGTAATTCCAGCATCTTTTCTCTATGCACTAGGAAGATGCCAGTGTTGTTATGTGCCTGCTGTGTCAACACAGACATCTGGGGACCATTGGAAGGGCCCTCTAGAGAAGGCACCATCCCAAAGTTCAGAACGTTTCATAAACACTAACTGAGCCTTAAGGCATCCACAGTGAAATATTATGACCTCCCTTTCACAGATGGACACACTGAGGTTGTGACTTGCCAGTGGACAATGTTATTCTATTTCTGCTTCTGGCTCCAGCTTACAGAGCATCCTGGCACAGGTCCCTGCACCAAGCACCTCCCTGGTGTGGACAGAACTTCTCCACACGCTTCCAAAAGCTTGCACCAGTCCTGCTCCTAATTTAACAAAGACACGGGATTGGCATATCGGGAAAGGAGCTTTGGCAGCTCCCACAATGACTTTTCTGAGAGCCTGGCAACCATCAGGCCTGCTCCTGGAAGCCTGAAGTTCAGGGCTGCAACTGTGCTTCAAAGAGGAAAGTTCACATTGCAGCCCACAGGAAATTCATGTGCATCTATACAGAAATGCAGCAGAATGAACTCTCCTGAATTAGTTTTCAAGCTTTTTTTAAAAACACTCCTCCCCACTTTTCCCCATGTTAACTAGCCCAGCAACACTGCCAGCACCAAGTTAGAGCTATGAGACACATTTATCAACAACCATTCTTCCAATAACTAAGTGAGAAGCTGTATGGAACCCTGCTGTTACCACAGAGAGGCACTTACCCCATCTCAAAGCTTATTTTATGCTCATGAGCTTATACCCAGATTTCCTTCTCTGCTACAAGCAAGCTGTTTAAAGGGTTTCTAACTTAAAATGGAAAATGGCTTTTTTAAAGCTTAAAAGTCACAACAGAATGCTCCCCATGCCCAGCATGTCAAGCCAACACACACAGAGCAAGACAACCATAATGCAGTATCTTCTTAGGCAGCTTCCTAACACCTTCCTGCCTCAGGAGAGCCTTCTTTCACTCCCTGTTTTCCCCTCCTGCTTGGCATATCTTTTATAATCCCCTCAAGTATTATCTCAGCAGTGTTGCTTCATCCTAGTGCACCAGGGTGCTGCTGGAGGTGCTCAGGGGTTTTAGTAACCCTAGAGGTGTGCACAACTAACCTGTAGCTTGCAGCCTTCCTTCTCCCAGGCAGACAGATGTTGAGCTCAGCTGAAGCTATTAGGGAAGACAAACCAGGTTTCCATGGTTATGGGAGCCTGAGCTACTCATCTCAGGCAAAAAAATGCTATGCATGAACCACTGTTAGGAAGCAGCAGAAACAAGGCCAGACTTCTGGGCAGCTGTGTAGAACAGCTCCTTGATGTTTTACAGGCAGGCACCAGCACAAAAACCAACCAAACAACTTTCCTGACAGCCTGGAGATCTGCAGGCTGAGACAGCAACAGTGTCATCCACGTTCCACTGCACTTGTGCTGTGGCAGTGTCTGCAGCACAGATGGGCAGGGCTGTGTTTCTGGCCCTTGCTCACCTGGGAGAGCCTTACTACCCTCTAAAGGGGGTCCATGCTGCAGGATGAGGCATTTCTTTATTACCAGAGACAGTAAATTGTCAATAGATCTGAGCTGCTGGTCTCACAGGCAAGATGAAGCAGGTGCAGGCTGCTCTCAGGGCACGAATAAAAAGCTTGTGCATGAAAACCTTGTGAAGGCAAACTGCAGGTGTGAATTTGCAAATCTGTCCCATTAAATTGGAAGGTTTTGGCTCAGCGTGCTGCAAAAATACACACAGAAAGGAACAGACCCCTCCCTCCCCTTCTCCGAGCAAAGCATACCACACTTTCCTTCATGCTGTCCCAAAAGTAAAATGGTTTACGATCAAAAGCCCATGCTGCTTCAAACTGAAATGCTGATGAGGCTGAGGATGCTGATACAATGTGGAAGTGACAACTGCAGAGCCCCAGCAAATTTCGGAGGCAGTGACTCTCCAGAGCAGGGAACATCACATTCTCAATCCCATTTATGGTGCTAGAATAGCATCACAGCTATGTTAATTCCCAGGCAAGGAAATTATTCTTTCAGAGCAGAATAAAATAGATTTCAGGGTTATTTTGGGAGTTCAGACCAGGGAATCAGTTGATCACCTTTCCCCATCCCCCTGATATTTCTCTCTACAGCTACTGCCTGTCCTGACATCAGAGCAGCCCAGGCTCAGCAACACCTATGCCTGATAATCAAACTCCACCAACACCCTGGAAACCTGTGAACCCTGTGCTGCCAAAGCCTGTCTGAGCAGCAGCCACCCTAGACTGAAGCTCATGACTTTCCTCCAGGGCAGGAACCATGTGCCCCAGCAGCAATGGGCACTGCCCACACACACTCCCAGCCTGAACTCCTGTTTCATTCCCCCAAGCCCCACAGCATAGCACAGGGTACCAGAGCCAATGAATGCTAGAATAGAGACACTTATCCAGTATGGAATCAGATCAACATAAGCCAACTACTTTTCCACAGTGTTTGACCCTGATCTGCAATTAACAAATCAATTTTAAAAATCATTTTCCCTTCTTCTGACAAGAAACAATCTGTCAGCATCAACAAGACTGTATCCTAGTCTCTATGACTTTCCAGAAGAGTACAAAAGGCTTGAGGAGAAGCACCTCAGAAGCATCCAAGAAGGAAGGCATTTCTTTCCTATTTCAGGGCAGATTTGGCTGGTATTGACCACTTCAGGATGACTTCACTTTCTAAAAAGTCACCTGTGAGACACTAATTTGTTCGACAAATGAGACTCTGTGGGATGCAAAAACACAAACACACATACAATGCCAAGGCAGTGCTTAGATCCACATTAAAACTTCTCCAAAGTGCCTAGCTGGTAAATAGGCTTTCACAGATCCATATTCTGTAGGACAAACAATGATTTTGTAATTTCTTTGACCACACCATACTGCATATTGTAGCAGACCTAAGCAATCTCGTGATAACCACACAAAAGAATTGCTGGAGCTCAGCACCTGCCCATCAGGGTGTCTTAGGCAAACTGCTTGCTGAGGCAGACATTTGAGACTCCACTTAAAATATATTTGCCTTAGCAAGGGTTATTCCTAAACAATTAGTGCTACTCTCCTTAAGGCTGTACATTATTCATTTAGCTCCTCTGCGGCACCCAAGGAGGATCCAAGATGTACAAATCTTATGGGCAATTCAAACTCAGGGCAGGGATCTGCTGCTGTTCTCTCTCCAGTAAAACTCTGCTGGCCAAAGAGCAGCTCATGAGTGCTCAAACTACATGGCATCAAATGCTTGGGGGTTTTTAATTTGTTCAGTCTGCTATTAACTGCAATGACTTGTGTGCTCATCTGCTTGACCTTCTCACCCTAAATATTTGCAATAAAATTGCAGTAATTTGTGTTCCTGCAACCAATCTTGACCCCTCTTCTCTGCATTCAAACCAAGTGCATTTTAGCAGCAGCTCACTGGGAATGCCTTGGGACACTCAGGTGCATCTGCTGCAGTTCCTTCTCCTCTCTTAGGCAGGGATAGCAAGGAAAGCCACAAACACACAAGACACTGCTGCTCTGAGGGGCTGCACAGGCTCAGCAAAAGGAAATGTCCCTTCTACTGACTACAGCCCCAGGCTCAGCTCGGCTTTGGTCAGTGATGTGCAGGACCCTCTCAAACATCCATCCCAAGGGCCCTGGCTGTCCCCACACTTTGATAAAGATAGAATTGGGTAGAAACCATCCTACACTGGACAGATAAGGGTACCAAATATGTCTGCATCCCATTGGGCATCCCTGTCACAGCCTGGCAAGTAGGACCCCTCTCAAACATCCATCCCAAGGGCTCTGGCTGTCCCCACACTTTGATAAAGATAGAATTGGGTAGAAACTGTCCTGCACTGGACAGATAAGGGTACCAAACGTCCGTGTCTGCATCCCACTGGGCATCCCTGTCACAGCCTGGCAAGCAGGATGGCCTACAAAGGAATGAAGGTTTGGGTTGTCACCTGTTTTCTCAAATAACTATGCAGATACTGAAAATAAAGAAATTCTAGATCTATCAGATACTTTTCAATATAATCCTTCTGTGTAATATGCTAATAAGTATAGTGCAAAATAAATCAATAAATCCAAGTAACCAACAGAGGAAGGAATTTCTTGATGACAGAAACATCCATTAATGTCTTGTTGGTTGAGCTTCAGAAAAGGCCTGGCAAATCTATAAACAGCTATGCATAGGGTTTCTAATCCAAAAACAAGAACAAGAATGAAGTGCAAAGGCAAATTAATCAGTAAGGCTGGTGCCCAGTCACTTGGAGTGCTGGCACACTTTTCTGTCATTCACACAGGGCCAGACATAAAGTCAGTGTCTACATGGTTAAGCAGCTTTCCAGAAGTAGTGCTGGCACGGGGAAAGGCAGCAGTGGAAGCAGACTCTGCTGTCCCACAGCACATATCACAGAGCTGACACTTTTGATAGCTTTTCTCTCACAGCTCTGTGCAGCAGGTTTGTCCCACCAGGACTGCAGATCTGGGAGACAGCTCAGCCCTGCATGCAGCTCTCACACAGCCAAGAGGGAGAACAACTCCAAAGCCAGGCCAGCATCACCCCCACCTGCACAGCCCAGCCTCTGCTGAAAGGAGCTCCTGACCAGGTACTCCCATGAGAAACAGGGAGCTGCCACAGGGAAATACAACTCCAGGACAGCTCAGTGCAGACCACTGTCCATGAGACCCTGGAATAGGAAAAGCCCAGAACAAAAGTGAGATTGCACCAGCTGCATGGTTGGTTTTGCAGCAGCAGGAGCTCCCAGGAGCTCTGCACTGACTCAGGCAGCTCAGTTTGTAGCCCAGAATAAACCTGCTTTTCTGCTGGAGCAAGGACCACTACCCAGGGTCATACTGGAGCTCAACCCTTTGCTTTAAGGGCACTATCATGAAGAAAGTATCCAGGGATTAAACTAACACTGCATGGTCCTGACAACCTACAGTCCATGCAGGAATGTACTACAATAACATTATCATGCCTACCCTAACCTTCTGACTGGTTCCTACTGGGATTTAACAAAACCAGTGGTTTTTTGGCTTATACAAGAAGTAGCCTGTCACCCAGGTAAAACCACTGAAGATAACTAGCCAGCAGCACAGATCTACACAAATCTAAGAAATCATTTCTTATGGCATACATTGCTTTTTGAAGAAAGCACACGCTATAAAACAATTCTTATCTTGAGCCTTTTTCCTTCAAGTTTTGAGAAGTATCTTAGTATTTGTTTGTTGCTTTTCAATACTATCTGAACAGAGATTAGACAGCAGCTGATGTTGTGAACACTGTGCATAGATCTTTGAGAAATATCCATCTTCCATACAGAGCAATCAACCATGAGACACTGAACCACAGAGTGAACAGTTTCAATTTAGAGTAAAAGCAAAAACTAAATCTGCCCAGATATATCTGCTATTTTCTAAATTAAGTGTAGGCTTTCAAATAAATTATACTTCAAAAAACTGGGGACCAGCAAAGCTGTATTATCTTTTCACAAAGTATCCTTATGTGTAGGCTACAGAAATAAACACTGTGATTTGATATCTCCTTTTCCATAACAGGCAGGAGTATCACCTACACAGATACTTCTGCATACTTTCATTTCTACTCATTTCTCAGGATCCAAGGTCCTACTTACTGAAAGGCACATCTTAATGAATGTGTACTCACCTCTCAATCTCTGAGCAGTTCACACCCATCTCTGGCAAAATCACACCTTTAAATCTGCATTATGTAACCATTTCCCTCCACTCCCTGATTTTCCAGGAGGTAACTTGTTTTTGAAGTTGCAGTTGAAAGGCTATCTTTGAAGGATGGGCCATGCCTCCAAAAGCACAGCCTCCACGCTTGCCACCCCGAGCAAAGGCATTGCTCTGTCTTCAGAGCAGCCCTTCTCTGACTTGGTGTTACTCCTTCAGGGAGCCTGATGCTTGGAGGCAGATCAAAACCCTTGCAGGTACTGAACTCCAATTTATAAGGACCACAGAACTCCTATGGGAATGCTCAGGATGCAGGCAATCAGAAAAAGGAAGTGAACACCCTAGAGATCTAGCTTTCTCTGAACTCCAGAAAAATCTTGATTTAAGACTAAAAACCACATCCTTTAATCTCTGTATATCCACTGAGATATTTACATATGGGTAAATAGCAGAAAACATCACATTTCCTTAAAACCTCTAAGCCCAGGAATCATACATGTTAAAAGCAAGGATAATCACTGTGCTGACTTACTGCTGCTCCATTTCTTTATGCCACAGGAAGGCAATGATATTCTTACTCAGAGAGGTCACCAGCATATGAACCAGGGCCACAGGTGCTTCCTCAACAAGCCTCCTGCCTTTCTTTATTACCACTATTGAGAACTGTCTTTTGGATTTCTACCCCCATCCCACCCCTCCAATTATGCAAGAACAATTCTGCATTGTCCAACAATGAGACAGTCTCATCAGGGTGACTGCAGTGAAGTATCACAGAGGGCCAAATAAAAGTGTTCTGCCATCTTCAACTAACCTAAAAATAGTTGAGAATATTTTTAATAAGTTCAGCTGCCTTTCCCTACTAACACACTGCTTCGAACTTGTGGTTCACACCCCCATTCTCTTATTAAGGGAAAGTCCCTGGAGAACTAAATCTTTCACACTGCAATAAGGAGTCTCCCTGTCGTTCATTAGAGATATGAATTTTCTGGTGCTCTAGCTCAGAGCATCATGGAAAAGGTGTTTTACTCCTAACTGTGCTGGAATGAGACTTTTCCTAGCATTTTCAAGGGTGACCTTGAGTAAGTGGCTCTACTCTGTGCCTCATTTTCCTTTGTGATAAAGCTCTTGGCTTCCTTTTTGTAGCACCGATACACACAAATGCAAAGACCCATGCAACAATTTAGTGTTGTATGTCACAAAGGCTGGCATTTCACCAGGCAGGCTGATTTGAGGGGAGGAAAGAATGGAGTCCAGCTGCCAGACTCAGCTCCAGAAGCCAAGTGGCATTAGGAAAAATAGTGAAACCAATGAGAATGAAGCTTTAGGCTCCTTTGACAAAACATGAAACGTCACATGAACACATGTTACCTGAACAACCTTAAGATGTCGATCTAGGTTTAAACAGAAGAATCAAAACAAAGCAATTCCATACTGATGAAGTAACTTCCAAGTTCCACAAATTCCCCATTCCATCTTTTCTTAGTCTGTATAACTGATAGTATTGAAATATTTGAACTTTTTAGGAAACAGGTATTCCAAAAGTTATTCAAGTCTATGGCAGAGCTGAAAGGCTTTGCCTTTGCCAATATTTCTACTTAACTCCCAGGACAGTTACATGGTGAGCTGCACCACCACCAAAAGGAGGTATCATTGCTTGTTCCTGACCAGGCTTTGGAACAGAACAAAACAGATCATTTTCAGAAAAAGATTTTGGGTTCTACCCTGTATTGGTAAAATAGCAACATTATCCAAACAGACAGTATCAGGCATGGAGCATTACAGTACCTTTCCTTAAGCACCAGCAGCATAAGAGCCTGAGATGTTGGCTTGAGATGTGCCAGTTCTATTGCAGGCACAGGTGGGACTGCCAGGGCAGGGGTGACTGCAAAAGTCAAAGGGGAGTGACAAGACAAATACAGGAAAGCACCCACCAATACAGGTGCTTATAGATTTGGGCCTCTCAATGGCCATTTTACATTTCTGTGTAACTATGAGTGGTGTGCCCGGTCAAGATTTGGTGAGATGGACTCACTGACCTCTCTGAACAGTCCCAAATACATCCATCACCCACAGAAACAGCCAACTAGTACCTGAGACACCTCAAAATTAAAACAGCACAGCTCTTCTTCCCCTTCCCTCATAGAAAGGTGATTAAAAATAGCCAACTGTTAGAAGCACACAGACCCACAGAGAGCCCTGGGTATTTACCTCCAGCAAAGAGCCATAAGAAAAAGAAAGGAAACAATTACCCAAAGAATAATGTTCTTCCACATAATTTCTCTATGTTAACTTTTCTATTACTTCAAATATTTGTCTTTGAAGATCTTTTTCTGCATGAAAAATTAGATTTACTGTGCATGGAACCTTTACAGATTATTAAGTCAAACTAACTACACTATTTAAAACTTAAAATATGGTCACTATAATAATTTCATAAAACATGTAGATTTTAAAATTAAGAGTGATTATATCCACAATCCATAACATTTTCATAGCTCTATAAAAGTTCTCTGATATTTTAAAGTATTAAATGTTTTATGTAAGAGGAGCTCTCTCTTATCCTAAGGATTTCAGTCCTACCAGGAAGAGCCCATCAACTGGCTCTTTCTAGTAGGAAAAATATTAGCAATGTCCTTTACACAGAAGTCTAGTGTACCCTGAAAAATGGTGCAAACCACTGAACAAGTCCTTCAGTCCTGGTAAATGGAAGCATTACAGGTGCAGGACAAAACGTGAAGAGGGCAGTGACGCACACAGCGTCCGTCACATGCGCTTCTAACTTCATCTACCAGTCAAGGGAGGTTTCACCCCCCAGGCTGGCAGCAAACCAACTATAACACAATTATGGGACTGCAATCTTCTGCCATCCCAATGACTGCAAGACTGTACAGCAGGTATTGGAGCTGACAGCACTGGAGGAGGAAAAGATGTTGTGAAATGCCAGGTGATTAGCAATTGTAACAGAAATGGGACAGCTGTGTAGACTGCTACTTCTGTCCCTTCATCTGTCTTTCTGTAAGGTGTCCTTCTGTGAGAGCCCAGATCAGGCTAGAGAACACAGCAAACTTACAGGAACACTTCTCAGACCCCATGTTTTCCTAGTGCCTCTGCATCACCATCTTTACTAGGGACAAGATTAGGGCTGAGGCACAGCAGGGACATTACCACCCTATGAGACCCATGTCAGGTGACTGCCTAAACACACAGGCCTGGATAACAGCTAAGAAAAAAACCCACAGAACACAAGATGTTACAATAATGAGCACCTGGAAGGAAAAAAAAAAAAAACAACACACAGACCAGAAAAAAACCCAAAAACAAAAAGGCCTGGATAACAGCTAAGAAAAAAACCCACAGAACACAAGACGTTACAATAATGAACACCTGGAAGGAAAAAAAAAAAAACACCCAAAAAAAAAACCAGAACAGAGGTTTCCTTGTCTACAAAAGGTCTTTGCACAATCTTCAACCACCATTTATGCTGCAGCAGCCCTACTGCAATGCCTCCAGGCCCAACACTATGATCCTTCCCACAGTTACTGAACACTGCTGCTCTGTTTGTTGCTGAAGTGGTGAAAAGCTATTGGGATTCATCATCCAAAAAATAACTAGTAAACTTCAACTTTGCTAGTCATGGCAGCTGGCATGGGATGCATCGCTCCAGTTTAAACTCATCTGAGATGTTTCAGAGAAGAGTTGTGAGCTATGAACTGCAGAAAAAGGTGCAGAGGGAAGCTAACATCACCCCACTAGGCTGGGGGGTGAACACGTGCTTTAAGTAGTGTAATAGCTCAAAACCTTTTGGATTAGCAGGAGAAAACAAAACATGAGTGCCCTGGTTTCAGGGCTGCATTATACACCAATCTTCATTCCACTGAGCAGCACAGAAGATTTAAAAGCAATTTCAACAATTTTTACAATTCAGAAGTGGGATTTAACCCAGGAATCCTGCTGCTCTGCACTATCCTCTTCCTTATGACCATAAAGATGAGATGATTTTTCCAAAGCGCCCTGAGCTCTCTGGGCAACAACACAACATCAAGAGCTGGATCCAACCACTCCCAGCTTGTAAATGCTGCCCAGGCAAGGTGTCAGATCAGCACTGATCTAACACTAAAATCACTCTGGGTTGCTGATATTACTCCCACATAAGATAATGAAGACCTCAACCCCAGAGCACACATCAACATGTACTGTGCAGAAAGCCTCAGACTTAAGTCCAGAGCCCAAGTCAGTCCCCATGCACAGTAACTCCACTAACCAGAGTTCTGTAGCCATTCTTTTTTTATGGATTACAGACATAAGGGGCTAAACCCAGGTGATTTAAAAACTGGTGTATAGAACTTGGCACAGCTGTGTAAAACTCTGGCTCTCCATCCCCACACTTTTTTGCCAGCATGGTTGAGCTGAGAGCCAAGGGGTTTCTTTTCCAGAGGAGCAGGAGCTGATTTATTGCCTCATGTAGCTGTAATTAGCCCTTCCAGGAACAGAACTGACAGTCCAATATGTCTTTCAGCAAAAAAGAAGGATCCAATATCAGACCCATCCAGGTTTGTCTTATATCAACGAAGTTCACTGAGTTCACTGCCCATGCCGTGATATTTCTGGATTGCTCCATCATTATCTGGGTCATAATTAGAGACAAGCTGATTGTATTTTCTCCTCGAGGAGGTACATGAGATTTTCCATTCATTACACTCAGGGCATTCAGCAGCCATTGGCTGATAGCCACCTTGGTCACTATTTCTGGGACCAAGCAGCCCCACTATAAATATATGGAGTCCATAGCCATCAGTGCCAGATGGGGCTATTCTGGGACATGGGGTAAAAGCCACACAGTTCATAAACCCAGACAGCACAATGTGGTTTGAGTGGTGCTTTTTGGTAGGGCTACAAGATAATCTAACCACATGAGGTCACATCTTCATGGAACTAAACAATTTCACATGGCCTTGCATGACATTTGAGCCAATAACCATTGGCAAACAATGGGCAGAACATTTGCAGCTGGTGCCTTTGTTTTGTATTTGCACATTTGCACAGAAATATATGATATAGTCAATTGTAACACTTGCAATTTAGAGATGAGTTCTGTTGAATTGTCCTGGGAAATCATAAAGAAAAAATAAGTTTTAAAGCTTTCAATAACCCATTACTGGTTTTTTAATAGTATTCATAACAGTAACATAACAGTAATTAATATTTTCCCCCAAAGGAAATAATTTCAAAACAACTTCAAACTAACATGTTATTTACAACTGAAAAATCAGTATTTTTGAAAAGAATACACAGGCTTTTCTGATGCTGTATCTCTCCTTTCTGGCAAATAGCACTGTGTCTCTTTTACAAAGGAAGTTGAAATGGAAACAACCATTTGTCCCAACAACTTAAGCTCCATACTTCAATGGATAGAAGATGTGTAAAGTTGATTAGGGAAATAGTACACAAGCTAAAAACAGTGATAAAGCTTTATTGTTCATATGTACCTCCAACCTGGAAAGGCCTTAAAAGCACCCCATGAAATCCCCAATCCCTCTGAAATCTGTAAGAGTTGGCTATTGTAATGCATCCTTCCAAAAACAGCACACAGTAAAATTGTTTAGCTTACAGAAATGAGTTCACTGTCATTTGTGCTGCTTATTCTACCACAGGTGCTGACAAACTGTTGTGAATCTAAGGCAAGCTCCATCAGAAAGTGCAGGGTCCAGGAAGCCCTTGACTGGCCTGGATGGCAAAGGAAATATTGGTTCCAATCTAGTTCAGCACAGAAATTTCAGAAAATTGGATTTTTTGCAAAATAGATCTGATTTTTAGGCAGCTCCATTGCAAACAGAAAGGGAGAAGAGGTAGATGTTTCATTTCAGTGATCCTGACAGACAGAAAACAGCCCAAAATGTCCTGCCTTAGGCTTTGCTAGAACACTGACTCCCCTAAGGCTGATGTCCCAGACACTGAGGAGAGGGACTGTCCACAGGCAGGGAAGTCTCAGAAGACAAAGTCCTCACATGTGAGGAGACAGGATGGAGAGCCAAGCACATCTGCTGGGTGCCACGGGCAGGCTCCAACCCAGAGCCAACTTAAAGAACTGATGTGAAGGTACCAGGGAGGGACTGAGGTGGGAGATATCCACCTACGTGGTCCCAGTTTTCTCCAAGCCAACTGCCCAGCACAGCTACTTTCAAAACCAGCTGGAGCCACAGTCAGGACATGCTGTTTGGTTTGGGTTACCAAATCACCATGCAGCTTCTGGGTAATAAAGCTGACTTCAGGAATACAGTAACAGTCCTGCCTTTGAGATGACTGAGCACAAACTCATGCTTCACATGAGCATAAATGCATTTCAGTGGTGGTGATGCCAGCTTTAACACTGCTGAGATTCAGAGACACTCTTCTGGATTCACTGCTCCTGAAAACCTTTAAATAAAAAAGGACCTGCCTGTGTTTTCATATATACAGCAGTGTGTCTATAATGGGCCACCCATCCAAAAATTCCCACGGTTTGGCTGACTTGCACAGCACAGAGCACTGCCTGCACGAGAAGATCCCCTTGGATGCAAAGCTCAGCATCAGCCTCAATGTCCTGTTCTCAGTTTCACAGACAGCAGAGCATGAGGCTAAATTCTGCACCCAGATCTGCTGTCATCAACCTTAGGGCAGTGCCACAGAAGGGACAATTTAACCAAAACCAGTATTTTCTTACTATAAATAATTAAGATATTAAACACACTCTGTTCTTTGTCTCTGTATACTGCCCACGGCTGTATGCTTTAGTATGTCAGGCTTGTCCTCACTATTTCTGGGATCTTTCTAATCAAAGGAGGTGGGAAATTCATCCCTAGTACCTTTATTTTCCCTTTTTTAAAGAAATAAACAAAAAACCCCACAAAGTCTTGCTGTTCCTGGATGTTGATATTTTTTGAGAAGGGAATGCACTAAAAGCATCATTTAGCTCTGAGAGCCTGCAATGCATGTTACTGAGAGATGAATCATGCAAATAAAACTGACAGGTAAATCTAGATATCTGGCACTATGTTTAGTAGCAGTGGCAGAGACATGTCTCAGCACAGAGCCACTTGTAAGTGTAATTCATAGTCATTTTTAAGATGGGATGGATAATCTGACTTTTGAAGATACCACATAGCAATTTTAATAGCAGCTGCTAACACAAATGTCTCAAGGCTATATAATTTGTGCCAATAAAGTAAATTGCCTCGAAAGTGGCAGAAGAAAGTAAAAGGTAAATAAGCCACAAATGTTTGTTATTTTAGCTTCCCCTTGAACCAATACAAAATTACTTCTTCAAACTTTTACTACTTCTTCAATAGATAACCGAGGTCTAAAGGCAGTTAAATAGGTCTTACACCTTATCATCAGTATTATTTCCTTTGTTTTCAGTTCAGTAAGGCATTAGAGACCTGGCCTTTGCCTACTGACCAAATGAGGCATTTACCTACTCCAGTGCAAATCAGGAACAGCTCCACATACTACATTGAAAATCTTGACTGGAAGAGGAGACTCAGGACAGTAATTTTTAAACTTCTCTACTGATTTCCCCAGCACTTCTCACATTGCAACAAAATGGTTATAATTTGAAGTATGATATTTCTCCACTGGGGCACACTGATAGGAATAACTAGTTCAAAAATTAACAGATGACTTTGTCAATGCAATTATTTGATAATGTATGGCACCAGTTAAGGGGCAGGCTCAGAATACCAGGAGCGCTGGTCAATACTAAAAGGGAATGTGAATTCAAGGCCAGAAAATATCTCAAAGCTCAGATTCAGCCTTCAAAGAGATCAAATAAGCTGGAAATATTATAAAAAGCAGGTCTTGCTGAGGAAGCTTATTCTACTGTCAACCCAGTTATGCTGCAATGGCTTGTTAGTATCAAATTAGGAAATCCAAGTCTCCCTTCATGTATAATTAACTTTTTTTCCCCTCCATTTACTGGAAGGTGCTGGATTCTACATTTCTCCTCATTTTGGCATTGCTGCTGTTCCCCTGTCACCTACAGTATGGTAGAGCCACTAGCATGTACAAGACTGAATTCAGAGCTATTCTAAAGGGGCAGAGAAATGAACATTTCTGCATCATAGCAAGCACAGTGTGTGCAAAGATTCTCAAGCAGAGAATGAATCCAAACTCTATGTGCTCTCCTTGAAAAAATTCAGAAAATGAAACTGAATCTTAAAATACTATCTATGATGAAACAATAATTCTAGATATGTGGAATATGTTGGTGTTTGTTTCTTATTTCTAAAGCTACTACTGTAAAATATTCGTAACAAGTTTCATACTCACTGAAGTGCTTCCCAAAATATATATTCACGACTACACATCAATAAAGGATGAAGCTCTGAGGCTGTCCTTCAAAGAATAACTTTATTCCACTCTGTTCAGTTTTATACAGATACAGATTTGTTCTTTCAAGTTGCACAGACACCTGTAATTCCACTCCACCCCAAACAAATCACAGTCAAACAACCACCACCACATCTGGATCCTGCTCCTCAATGCCCCAAATAATAATAAACACAGAAATGAGAAGTAGAGACCAGAGAGCCAGTGAGAGGAGGAAGAGGTGAGGTCCAGAATCTGGAACCAGAGAGTTCAAGCTCCTCAGTAGGGTCATGTCAGAGACCAGCATCAACTGGAAGATTCCCCAGGGTCTCCAGTTCCACATTTGCTTGCATAGTGGTATCACATCACTTAAGCACACCCATCCTACCAATAAACTTGTCTGCCTGGACTTGGAGAAAAAAATAAATAATGACAGTACTTTGCATTGGAGTAAGCATTGCATACAACTCTCAGTGACCAGATGGGCCTCAGCCAACCTGAAGAGGCCTTCCTGCTTGTCAGACTCTTTTGGAAATAGCATTAAATGCTAGGAAAGTGTTTTTGCATCAATAATACATTCCCAGTGACTGAGAAGGAAGGCAACTTTCCCTCATTATACCAGTAAGACATTCAGCACTTCTGGAGGATTTAGGAAGAAAATCCAAGTAGCTACATTCAGCAAATTAACCTTACCTATTGAAGGCTGGTGGCAGATAAAGCCAGCCTTAAGCCAGCCTCCAGTGGGGGGATGAAGCACAGAAGGAAGAAGCATAGCTTAAGGGAAAAAAAAAAAAACAGCTTTCCAAATTAGAAATGCTGTTCCATGCTTCCCTGATTTCTTGCTTTGCACATGCTATTAAAAATAGCAAGCAGAAACGCCTTACTTCTCCAAGTGCACATCCTGATGCACACACAGCCTCCCTCGGCCGCGCGGCGCGCCGCAGGATCGCTCCGGCGCTCCACAGAGCAGCCATCATCTCCAGCCACAAGATCCCCACTGAAACATGACGACACCATAAATGGCTTAATTCAATCTGAAGAGAAAAGCCATAGCTTTCAATGTGCATCCCCACATAAGTATCAAATCATAAGGTTCATCCAAACCCAAGACCTGGGAGAAGAAACTCAATGAATTAGCCCGATGATTTGTAGTCTTATTGACTATAAAGAACACAGGGATACAGGAGTTGTATTAAAAGGAAGCATCCTTGTACCACTGACAGGAAAATAGTCAACTTTTTCTTCAATCATTTTAAGCATAACAGCATTATTAAAGTCTTTACAATTTGAGTGAAAGCACTAATTACTATACCCATCAGGAATATTTTTCATTGTCAAATTGCCTTTTACCATGCTAATAAACACCATGATTTGCATGTAAAAATTAATAATGTTACCTCATTTATAGGTCAAAACACACAGACTAAAATAGTTTCTGCAATTCTCCCTAAATAACTAGCTCTTGCATATCAAGTTTTATGGCACATTAGAAATGAGTGCAATTCAAACAAGATTTGAATAGCTGAGTAGATAGAGAGGGAAAGATAAGAGCAAATAAGGAAAATCTTCTCGTAAGCTAAGCCTCAAAAAAAAAAAAGCTTACCAAAAAAAAAAAATCACATTTTTTAAAAATTTCTGGACCCCGTATGACCTAGGGATGAAACAGCTGTATGCAGGTCATTACTCAAAGTATCCACAGATTATGCCTCCAGCCACTCTGGGTATAAATGGTATATCAGAACAACTGAATGCATTAAAAAAAAATGACTTTCAATTACTCTTGCATTTCATTCAGTCCAAAAGCAACATCCACAGTTCCCAGGTAACTTGTGGAAATAGGTTGAAGAATTTGGCTGTTTCCATAAGAGCCTGATGACCAAGTCCTGCCCCAATTTTTATAAGATCTAAGACTATTCTTAGGGTCCTCCTCCCACCTTTGTTTAGTAGCATGGTGGGTTTGTTGGTATGGAGGACTATGAGGATGGCCACTTACTTTTCCCCCTTAATTACCTGCTTGAGCACATCAGAGGCCTGTTAGAGCACAGATATGTCCTGGGGTACCATATCTACTTCCCTCAGCATCAGATTGGATTGGATCACCCTTCTCATTCAGAAGCTGCAGATGCCCACCCACAGTACTTCAGCAGCTATCAAATGATGGTTAATAAAGGTACTGGACTCCTACCTGCTCTTCTAGGTGGCAGCAAATAGCCAAGGTCGGCTCATTTTGCAAGAGCCACACAGCAACCCAAGTTCTTATCTTTCAGCCCTCCCAGGACAGTCATGTTTGTGTTGAGCTTAATGTGATTTCTAAAGCATTGGGAACAGACATTTCTCTTCCTTTCTGAAATGCATTAAAGAAAAGCAAGACTGCAGTGCTAACTCAGTGCCTGACATTCCCCTCCTCTTTGGGTGGAGACTGAGTCCGAAGCATAGCACCAAAGTCCAAAGTAATCTTTCACAGCACCCCACTCCAGCCTCAGGGATAAGGTGATGAGGTCAGGCAATCAAAGTGCTCCCCTGCTATACAGAAAGCTGGTACCTACATTGAAATGCACAGCCGGGGGCACAGGGGAGCAAGCAAAAAAAGATCAGGCCATTTATTTACCTCCCCAAATAAGCTTCCCTGTGTCAAACTTCAAGCAGCCAGTTTGAGAACTGCTGGCCTCAGTGACATGCCCTGGATCTCACAGAGCACATCACTGTGAAAGGCTGAGAACATGGAGCTGCCTCCTCTGTGGAAAATGCACTGCTCAGAGAAGCCTCTGACCATCCTGACAGTGATGCAAGCACTCCCCAAAAAAGAAAACAGTTTTATAACAGAAGTAACAGTGCCACTATTTTTTTTGCGTTACAAACAAGCATCTAAGATGTCTTTCTTGCGTGACCCAGACTTTCCCAAAGTAATCTGCACTACTCCAACACATGTGACAGTATGTGCTGCAGACTCACCTCTAGCAAACACAGGACATGTCAGAAAGGTGTATTATGGGGTACAGTTTGACGTTAGCATCTCAGACAGCTTCAGGACATGAACTATGTCTTGGATCTTTAAGATCTTTCCTTTGATTGTTGAAGAAAGCCACAAAGGTGGGAACAGCGCACAGTAACTCCAGAACTGCATGTTCTCACTTGCCAACCTCTCTCACCTTGTCCACAAAGTCTGTCTTCAATCCTAACATTCCTCGGCTCTTGTTGGGTTTTGATCACAAGTTCTTCAAGGTGAAGATTCTGTCCTTTACAGGCATAGCATGCAGGAAGCTGCACAGAGGAAGCAGGCCCACAATGCTGAGGCTGCCCAAGAAGGCTTCAGAGCACCTCTGGTGGGACAAGATTGATCCAACCACTCCACCCATTCTCATATCCACAAGACAACACAATGCAAAGAGCTCAGACCTGTTTGCCAGTCCCAGGAAGGCGAACTCTGTGCCCTGAGTAAATGGGATCTTACTGCTTAAGGCCTTCCACTTAAAGGCCCGAACATCCCGTGTCTATGAACAGCAGCATTGTGGCTTTTCTACAAAGCCAAAATCCTGCTCCCAGGTTTGTGACTGGGAAGAGAACATGACTCAGGTAGCACTACTGTGGCAGCATCTGCCTAGGACAGTCACACTGCAGAGATGTCCTCTGCAGACATCTCCTCAAAGCTTCGGGACCCTGAGCAGAGGAGAGCTGTAAGGACAGGTTCCCTGGCTTCTCCCACGCAGCCTTCTTTGCATGAGGATGGGGGTTCTGTGGGCAGACCTTCTGCAGGGTGAAGGTCTCTCCAGCTGGGCAGGACCATGGCTCAGGGGACTGACAAGAGCATCTCCACATCTCAGCTAACATGCCTTAGCTTTACCGTCCCCATAGACCAGCTGACATGAAAAGTCCTGCTGTATTTCCTAGCTAACAGCATACCTCCTATGCCAAAGGCAGCCTCACCAGCCACCCCAGAGCCACCAGTGCCCAGCATTGACTCCCAGGGACAGCAGAGAGCAACAAGAACTGGCTGGGCCCCAAGGAAGGTTCAGACAGGCAGCCTGGCCCTGCCCCCCGTACAACACTGACGCATCAAGACCCCAGTCCACAACTCAGGCAAGATAAAAGTAGTAATCTGTGTTTTCTAGCAGTGAGGGAGAAAGTGATTTCTGTGTTTTCAGGAGTAGAGAAAAGCATATTGCACCTTCAGAGGAGGAGAGCTCTCCCTGCAGCAAGGCTAGCCTGCAGTCCCTCTCTACTCCATCCAGAAGCCCAGGGATCCATTCCACACTGTGCAGCTTGACTCCTGTTCAGCTGATTTCTTTTCCAGCCTCTGAGTCTGAACATCACTGCATGACGTTCCTTCCTCTGCTAAGCATCTTTCTAACTGTGACTGAGGAATCTGGCAAGCGACCAAGTATTCTTTAACCTCCACATTAACTATTGTTAGCTTTGGCAAAGCCCAGCTCGCGGGATGCCTGGTGTGGTATCGCTTACTGCTGCAGCCCACAGGAACTGCTGTAGTGGCGAGATTCAGAGAACAGGGATCAGGTAGCAGATGCAAAACAGAGCTCTCACCCACAGCGCCCTGCATCACCCACTGCCTAATGAGCTTTGGGAACAGCTACAACTTTTAAGCTCCTTACTTTTGCAAAAGGTTTGGAGACAGTGAATGTGCAGAACAGAGTCAGAGAAGCTGTAAGTTAGATGAGGCCAAATGCTACTTTTAGATCACCAAGATGTGTTGGTAACTTTGCAGCTCCACAGAGTGTTATTTATCTTTTAGGCATGGTGAGGAGATAGATGTTTGGCTCTAGCCAGCTTTGTCTGCTGGAAGATGGCACAGGCTGCACCTCCTCCTCAAACCTCAACAGAACCCTCTTGGCTTATGCTCTTACTGCTACATTCCTAACAGTAAAGTCTTTAGTCCCACATCCCACTGCACAAGAACTAGGATATGTCTTTCTCCCCTCATTCTCCTAAGTACGTCCAACCAGTGAAATCAGTTATGGCTGCTCTAAGCAGTGCCAGAGATGGTTCTTTAGCCCATTTTTTACTGCAGACTGCAGGCTTTGCAAAGCACCAGCTCCAGCCATATTCAGACAACCAAGTCCTACTGATGGCAAATCCTGTGCAGAAATGTCCACAGCATTCATCAGGGATAGCTGAATTCAGGGACCAGACGGCAGGTTTTCTTAAACAGACTTTATGTTGCTTAATATAGCACACACTCTTCCTCAGTATCTGCACAACACTGAGTTGGAGATGTTCTGAGATTTGCACTAAGACTGGAGAGGTGGGAGAAAGGCTGCAGGAGGAAGCATTTCAAAAGCAAGAGATGACTTTGTAGAAACATCATCTGCAAGCAACAATCTCCTACCAGAGGACTCGCAATGCAGAGGCCTGGTTAGTAATGAAAACAAAATGTAAACCAGTGCGTAGTCAGGCAATGCAGTTGCAAATCCATCCAGGATTAGTCTCAAAAGCTGAAGATGTGAAGAGTTTGGTCTGGCTCATACCTTTCCTCCAGGGAGATGTCCTGCATTGTGCCTCACTGCACACCTACACAAAACTGCTCCGTGAGAGCAGCGCACCACAGGCCTGCTCATGCCACTCCAACACTACCCAAGTTACAAAAACTACTCCAGTGCCAACACAACTGGATCCCTGCCGTGAGAAGACTTCCTTTGCCTTCTCATTTCTTCATTGAGATGCCAAAGTTTCTTGTGTATTTCCATTAAGGTCATCCCTGCTTTGGACCGGTCTCATCTTGGTACCTTGATTTCTGCTGGGTTTGCTCTCAGGAGCCCTTCTTTTTACATAGACAGAGGAAACTCTGAGAGTATTTGTTCCCTTCCTCTACCCCATGAAGGAAAATCTTTAGTAACAGCAAACTGCTCAGAATTTTTTTGCATCAAAATGAGTAGTGACTCTTGGGCTTGCCTCATTCCCACTAGCCCTTCCACCAAAGCCAAGCACCCAAACTCATGGACTGCTGTGGAGCCCATCTTGCAACTAATAAACACAAGTACCAGCAGCCCCAAAATCTGCCTCAGCAGACACTCACTGCCAATTCAGGCAGCAACTGCAGCGTAACAGTCACAGTTTGCCCAGGATAGGAGCTGGACAACCCTCCTTCTGGAGATGCTTTTGCACCAGCTACCTGGATCCTTGTTTTATTGCAGATGTTTCCTTCCTGCTCCCTGCACAACTCCTCCAGCTACACGAGCTCCATCTGAAGTTCCACGGAGAGCCTTTTGCCTGCCCCTGTAGTGCACAACAAGGCACGCAGTGTGTTATACTAAATTACAGTCTGTTTGTTTCGCATCAAGGCAAGTACCAACAGGACATTCACAAGGCAAAGATGTGGCCATCTCAGGTTAACTGTGAAAACAGCATGGATAGTACAAAAAATATCTTTAGAGCTAACATGACTGCTGTGAGCTTTTTAATTTAAATAAAGTCTTCACAGATACGCTTCCTCTTAAGAGGTACTTACGTGTTCCCCAAGCTTTGGTATGTTTATTGATCACTGCCCACAAGAAACTGTACTTTATAGGACATACTGCCTCCTTATGATTGAAATAGCTTCCTTCCTTAATCAGCATATAATCAGATATTCCCACACAGGAGAACTATAGCCCTGATTGACAAGATAGTTACAAAAATAAACCTGGGATTTAAATATAGCTCGCTCGTCTCCCTGGAAGGTATGTAGTATTGTGTTATACAAGTCTACCATAATTTTCCTTGAATTAATATAGTCCATATTGCCCCACTGCCCTGATCACTATCAATTAAACTGCTCGCAGATTTGTATTATACAGGAGAGCTGGCAGCTGCCTTGGGTGGGAATGGCAAGTCGCCTTTCCCCTGCATGGACTGACTTACCAGCAGTACTTCATTGGCAATTAACACGTACGGGCTTTGAGTTCATGTACCAGTTGAATGCGTGATTTCCAATGCAATTGTAGAGGTAGATGGGTAAATAAGTGTGCAGGACCACACAGCTATGTATGGAAACAAAACGCATATGCTCAACCTGAAGGGATATACATGGATGAGACAGCTCTGTATGCAAACACGCAAGCTAGCCAGGCAAGATTTAATTATCTCCTCTTTCTAGGGTGGACAGTTCAATAGCACAATACTCATTGCATTTCTTCCAATCTATCAGGATGTTCTGATGTATTAAATATGCAATGTAACGAGGGCAGAGCTCTATAGCCCTGATCTCGTTTCAGAAAAAAAGAAAAATTAGATTGTTTTTTTAAACCCATTCTAATCATAAAATGCTTTTCATCTGTTAAAAACCTCTCCACTGCTGACTGGCTAAAAAACACGGGACAGACCTCACATTTATTATGCAAATCCTTAGCATTAAGAAAACAAATCACCAACTAACATCTGTCTCGCCCTAAAGGAAAATAAATTTTAAAACCCAGGCACCTTTCCCCTCACTCCATAGGCAGCGGGCCGAGCACCCCGCGGGATCGGCAGGGACGCGCTCCCCGCCGGTGCTGCAATGTCCCCAGCACAGCGGCAGCCTCGGCCGCCCGGCCCCGCACCGGCCCGGCCACTGCGGTCCTTTCGCCGCCGCCCCCCCGCGCCCGACCCACCTTTCCCTTCCATCGCGGAGCCTTGCGAGCGCCGGGAAGTTGCGGGAAGACGCGCACCCTCCTCAGCCGAGAGCCCGGCGGGCAGAGCCGGCGGCCGCTGCCTCGCTCCGCGGTGGGGACGGCGCTGTCACAGCCCCGGAGCTGCAAGCAAGCAAGCGGCGGGGGGGACGGCGTGAGCCGCCGGGCCCCCCCAGCCCCCGCGGCGCGGGGC